>NC_142515.1:40721363-41024393 GCF_057876585.1 Rhinolophus sinicus
TTTTTATTGGAGACAGCAAGCTAAACACAATGAAGAAACAAGACTTTCGATTTGTGGAAGGAATTGGACATACATCTGAAATACAACCTGAGGATACCAGACACCTTGTGCACAAAGAAGGCGGATGGGAGGGGATCTAGAATAGGGACGGGTTCCAAAAGCTATTCAACAGCTTCACATGTTCTAGGCCCGACCACCCTAATAGTAAATGCAGGCTTTTTGAAATAACATTTGAAAACAGAGTGAAGTTTTGAGACAGCAGAAACCCAAGATCAATGACACTCAAAGTCCGGTAAGAGGAGCAGCAGAAAACAACTGGGATGTTTCAAATACAGATTCCTGGGCCCTGCCTTACACCCAGTCAATCAGAATTTCTACTAGTGAGAGCTAGGAATCTGCATTTTATAACACGTACCTCAGGTGATTCCTTACAGTGCCAAATTCTGAGAATCATTGCTCTAGAGGGTTTTATCACTTTTCCTTGAGGGGCTAAAATGCTCACCATGAAATCTTTCTGTCACATACACACATAAGATAGCACTCCACAATTAGATAATTGTTTGTGGTCATTTTATTGTGGTAATTTTATCCTCGATTAAATAAATATTACTAATTACAAATACTGTCCACTTTCAGAGATGCAAATACGCTGTATAAGTATTCTGCCTTCCAGGGCTTCATAGTCTCCTTTACGTAATCATTAAGTTGGGTCATTAAAAAGTAGAAAAAAAGGACACCATCTAAAAACAAAGACACTTCTACATTCAAAAGTCTGCTTTATCAATAAAGGAATTCTCTGAAGCCTAAATCAATACATTTCTAAGAGTTTTTTTTTTCTTTTCACTTTAAGATATGCCAAGAAGGAAGAGGTGGGGAGGACAGAGGGCTGAGAGCAGACAGTTGTGGGGAGAGGACAAAGATAGCAGCATGGAACCCTCATTCTAGTCTGCATCCCATTCACAAGCAAACTATATTACAGGGAGCTCACTTTCTCAAGGGGAGTGCATTTTTCTCTCCAGATTACAAACCACAGTGCTACCAAAGGAGAATATGTTTCTTCATACGGGGCAACACTTAAAAATGAAAAGTAGTACTTTAGAAGAGGACATGTTTCAAATGTCCTCCAAAATAACTACAGAATATCCTAAATTCAACCAAAATGATAGAAAATGCATTTCTAAAACTATTGACTAGCTAGAAAATTCTTACCTAAAGTGACAAAGCTGTCTGAAGTCTTAGGATGAGCTGACAGTAACCAAGGTTCTGGAGCTGCAGCAACAGACGGTTCAGGTGGTCACCGCCATAATTGAAACTCTCAGACCACAAGAGGCAATCCTTACTCTTCCCTTAAGATAACATATCACATTAGCAAAAGAAGGCAACGAGAAGTTCCTTGATTGACAATGATAGGTTCCAATAATCAGAGAGTGCATACAGAAGACACCATATGTCTCCAGAGTCAGACAGACCCAAGTCATATCCCAGATGTTCTATGTTCTAGCAGTGTGACCTTGAGCCTCAGTTTCCTCATCTGTGAAATGGGGTAATAATGGCACAACCTCCACAATTGTTATGCAGATTAAATTATCTACATAAAACACGTGGCAGGATATTTGAAAGCTTTCTGGTTAGCTGTCAGAACTATAACTTTAATGGTTCAACATATGGAGTTGTTAGAAAAAAGCAAAAGCAATTACATATGCATGCTTAAATATGTAGCCTTATATATGTGACTTTATATATTTTTGAAAATTCATATACTCATTTTTACTGATCTAAATAATCAGCAGACAGGCTGGTTGTGCTTCTTTTGATATGTTGGTCTTCAAACTTTTAAAATTTAGTTTTATTATTAGAGGACTTTGGCATACAAAGAGCAATACTTTAAACGGAATAACTATCATACAGGAACCTAAAAATTAAGGGAGTGCAACTTGTAAATATATTTCTCTGCCAGGATTTGCTGTGAAGCTCTTAATGAAAGGAACAACCATTAGTTACCATCAATAATAAAACTGCAGTGATGACACTTTTTGATCATTTCCTAAGTACCAGAACTGTGTCAGCACTCGTGAATTATTTCAATAAATCCTCAGAAGAACTCTATAAGGCCAAAGTCTATTATTATCACCATTTTACGGATCAGGAAACTGAGGCTTCTCAGAAGGTCGAGTAAATATTCTACGGTCACACAGAAATCAAAAGCAGTGATTTCTGTCCACCACCGTCGATCTGGAGCTTGTGCTCTTGCCCACCAACTTATATTGCCCGAAATCCAGGACAAGAAATCATTGTCTCTTTATTCCTAATAGATTGTTCCTCCCACGTGCCATGGAGTCTGGCATAGGCATGATCAACATAGTTCACTTTATCAGAAACGAGAGTGAATTATCCTATTCAGTCTCACATTCTCCTTTTGAAGTTCCCCCACTTCTACAATAGAAATAGGTCTTCACAAGCTGCTCCCCAAGTGTCCAGAAGCCTAGGCAATATTCCCCAGATGAGATGTCCATCCAAGGCCAAAACATTCCTCCATGGTGCCCACTGGGACCATCATCTTGGCTGGAGGACAGCGAGTCTTATATGTTATCCACTCCAGGGTATGTGCTACATGAATTCCATTCGAATATACATTTCCAGGAAGTCCTTAAAAATGACCCTAACAGTGAGAATTTCACGCTCTGGGTAGAAGCAGATGAGTTGAATTAAATCTCAAAATACAAAGGAAAGCAAACGGATCTAGCAAGGTCTGTACACAAACCAAATATTTAGCATCATGTTTTCTTGTGATCTTTTTTATTCCTGAATAACACGCATTAGATATTTATCCAAAAACCTAAAAACATGAGTTTTTAATATAGTGACAGGAGTGAAATCTTGATGGACATCAGAGATGCAAATGGCAGGTCTGGGTCACTACAAGCTCTCTATAGCATGAAAATATCTGCTCACAACAAGGCAGTGTGTGGGCAGCAGTTTCAGTCTGTCTGGTCATTTACAGTCTACGACAGATGTGGGAAATGAGGCTTTGTTTATGCATGGCCAAATTTAGAGATATTAAAGTGTTTACTTGGCTTTTGGTATTTCATGCATCAATTAACTGAAGTTGACTACTCACTCTAAAGAATTTAGTTATAATAAAGACTTAATGGGAAGAAAAAGGCATCTTTTTTTCTTTTTTCTGGAAAGAAATTACTGTTGGATACTGTCATAAGAAGAATGACCGTGAAAGACATTGAAGAATGGAGTGAAATGAAGTTAGTTACTAAACAAATGTGGTTGGGAGAGGATCTATTAAAGCTTCATCTACGAAATATTCTTGTTGAAAACCTTAAAACTGATTACAATCAATCCTTTAGATCCAACTTCTACTTTACAGGAAGTATGAGGGATTGAGGAACAAATTAAAGGACACCACTAAGACGAAATCAGAAAAATGTAGAATGTAGGCTCTTCTATAGGACACCTGACCAGGTTTCATCAAGCTGATGGGTTTAAAAAAAAAAAGGAGAGAGGGAGGAGGAAAAATTATTCTCAATTTTAAAAGCCTTGAGTAACAACCAAATGTAAGGAGTGGAAACTTGTTTGGACCCTGATTTATACAAACTAGCTGTAGTAAGTCACTTTTGAATGATTACGAGGAGTTTGAATACAAACTAGG
This sequence comes from Rhinolophus sinicus, assembly GCF_057876585.1. Classification (NCBI taxonomy): domain Eukaryota; kingdom Metazoa; phylum Chordata; class Mammalia; order Chiroptera; family Rhinolophidae; genus Rhinolophus; species Rhinolophus sinicus. Next base: position 40,725,025 of record NC_142515.1, read on the forward strand.
TAGTAGAGGGTATGAAGAGATAATTAGGAATGTTCTAGGTTTGATGATATTGTCTTTATATAAAAAAATGTCTCCCCTTTTTTGTATGCACATTTAAGTATTTAAGAGCAAATGACATGATGTCTAAAATTTGTTTTGAAATACCTCAGCATTCCCCTCTCAAAAAATAAAAATAAAAAAGATACCAATTATGGCAAAATGTTGGCAATTGTTAAATCCGGGATGACAGGATTCATTAGATAATTTTCCCTTCTGTGTATGATGAAATTAGTAAAAATTTTTAAAAATAAATCTAGAATTCTAAGTGTACAAAATACTGTACATAGTGTTTAGAATCAACATGAATTATAAAATACATGATCTCAGAAAATTAGAATAAAAGGTAGATATAAGATTGCAAACATCAACTCTTCCAAAGACAGACCAAAAAATTTCATTTACATCATTTGACAAAAAGTTGTTAAATGATAATCTTGGTTTTCTCCACCAAGATACATTTTTATTAGTTTGTCTTTAATATTTAACTCATGAGGGATAATTATTGTTCAAAGTAAGCATAAGCCACTTCTCCTGGAAAATTACAAGGAAAATACAACTAAAAGTTATTCCTTATCATGATTATAGGTTAAACCTTGCATTTACTGATATTCCCAACCACACGGGTAGCTACTTTATATGCCATTTGTACAATTGCTTATGATGCAAAATCCGTCAGTTACAGGCAGGGTTCAAAGGTGCAGTTGAAGTGAAGAGAGAAGTAGTGTCCTCATTTTCTCCCTACTTCAACTGACTATCTTCCAGTTTCTTTTGGAGCCCCAAATTTTCAGTATCTATTTCAGAAAACTCTGAAATGAGTTAGAAGTCTTAGGGAAAAAATTCTTTCTTTCGATTTTACAAAAATTCATCTTTAGTTTCCAATGACAATAATAAATATATTATAATCCCTCACAGCTCAAGTAACCTTAAGCTTTACACAGTGAAAAGATGAATACCACTGTGTGGGTCTAAGTTCCAACTTGTTCAGCCCACCCCGCAAAACAACCTGCTTCTACAGATGCCTGGATGACGTTTCCTCATCCAATTAAATAACTATTCATATTCATAGTAAACCCCAAATCCATTTCCTCAGAAGAGCACAACAGAGCAGAAAAGGGACAGAGGATTATTTCATATTTTCAAATGTAAACAATACAACTAATTCGAATGCTCACCGGCATGGGAAATATGCAAATACAATTCTTTCTTTCCCATACAGTGGCATTATTCTAATAAGGAAGGCACTGCCCTGCTATAAAGGCCACCAAAATGATTCAGCTCCTACAAGGAAAAGCAACACGGTCACCATCAGCACCATTTAAAGGACTGTGCAAATGACACACATTGCAAACAAAACCACTCAAGGAAATTCCAAAGTGGCTCTAGAAAGCTCGCCTAAGATAAACAGCTTTGGCTATTTCGGAACTTCTAGTAAAGAGAAAGACACAGCTGGGGCATCTCCTTGGAATTAACAGGATGATATGGTGTGAACCATATAGTCCAAACATAAACACAATTTCCTAAGTAGTTCAAGTTATCATTAAGCTTCTCAGAGGGTTTTAAAGAACCCTTGATTTCCTCAAGATCAAAGGCTCTGGATTTCAGCAGCTTGGCAATACAGACATGACTTTGCTTCTAATCAGTATTGAGAACTTTTGTGACTAGGAATGCCCCAATGAGATCCATGATGTTAGGAACTGATATGTTTATTGGGTCAAAGCATGTTGACTCAGATTTTAATTTCTGATGAATTAAACTAGTACTAAAACTTAACAACACACAAGATACAAGAATCCAGAGGGTGATCTAAAGGCTTCAGAGGTCTGAGGTTCATGGCCCATTCTCTCAAGGCCTCATTTTGAAAATTCTATTTTTATGTCCTATTTTTTTAAAAGGATGTTTCCCATTCGCAGTACAAGTAGTTACATTGCAAATAAATTAGTAAGAAAGATAATATTCCAATTATAAATCAGAGCTCCCCTATTTGTGAAATGTGAAAAATAACATTTCATTGAGAATATAACCACCATCATAAAAACAATGTTTATTCACATGTCCATTCAGCATTTATAAATTGGCTGTTTGAAAATGTCAGGTGGGCACTGAGAGGGAATTTGTTTTCCACAAAAGTAATCCTCCACAAAGATTCATGTGTCACAGTAGCATAACAATTAAGAGTTAAAAGAATCATTCTCAAATACATAGTATGTAAACATAACCTCTTGGGAAAACTAAAACTGAAATACATCAGCAGTTGGAATACTCTTAGCATTGAGCCTCTCTTGATTAAAATTTCTAGAGGTAATGACAATATTTCTATTCATTTATCCCAGATGAAACTATAACAAATAAGGAACCAATGACTCCAGGAACTAAGTATGTCAACTTGAAAACACGAATACTTCAAATCAATATTTCTATGCAAAATGTTTTCCAATAATAAAAATGAAAGCAAACAACAGCCAAGAATTTGCTTAAATACAACTTTTTAAATATAAATCTGATCTAATTTTTAATCATTCAGACTGAAAAAAATAATCACTCAACAAAAAGAAATAGCCAGCTAGTAAACTGAACCCCAATTTTCAAAAAAAGCAAAATTGTCACAGATTTTTCACTTCTAGAGACATAACAATGGAAATATTTAAAGGATTTAGCTGTAACAGTCCTATAATATTCGAAAGCTACTTAATAGTTTAAAAAGTCATTAATGACGTTGAATCTTTTCAATAGTGAATTGAATAGGAATTCACATTCTTATTTAGCTGAAAATGCTTTTAGATTTCCTTCTAAATATAGATCTAGTATATAAACATCTACATAGTAAATACAGTCTTCAAACGCCAATTATACTTCTTTGATTGAAAACTGTGAATTCAAAAAAGATCTAATAATACTCTTGTCCTTAGGCAACTATTAACAGACTGTTTTACTTTGGCGGGGACTTTAGACTCTTCTCTTTCAGCTTAGGTTCTTTTCTCTGAGCTGCACAGACCATTTCATGATGATTACATCACTGTACTATCACAGCATTCTAAATTTTATGCCAAACTGGCCAGATGTGAAATATAAAATGTTGTGATGCAGACTCACTTAAAACACCAACAATGCCAAATGATTTCAAGCTTTTGGTAAAAATTGTCCCCCAAAAAACACATCCAACAGGACTGTAAAGTGAATCTCATTTTTCAATTTTTCAGTTGTGCCCACTAGAGATGCTTATTAAACCAAGTGAGCCACTTTTGCTGGGAGGAGGGGGAAAGGGTGTGGGGCTGCCCAGCTTGATATCACGAGGTATGGATGAAATAGACAACACTTACCATCTGTCTAGAACACACACTCCAGTAGTATCCACAGTACCTGCATATCAGTATTTTTCTAACTGCCTTCTTGAGTTTTAGTCCATAAAATGGCAACACGAGTTAAGAGAGCCAGATGGGAAACATAATGAGCGATGCCCAGTGCCACGTTCACTTACCTGCAAAAGGAAAAGCAAAGGTTTAAAATGCACTAATCATAAAAGGCACAATTATCTCCTCACATCTCCACTTATTATTTTTGACTTAAAGCAGGTTATGTGATACAGAAAAAAAGACAAATATAACCTTGTGGCATTTAGTAACACCATTTGGAAACAGAAGGTCCTTTCTGCCACTGATAAACTATAAATTGTTTAACAGTTACAACTTAATTGGATGCGGAAGTGGGATCAGTATTTTCTTTATGATGAATTGATAAATAATTCCTCTACAGTGTATTGAAGAGCAGATGTGGCAATAAAACAGGTGATAAGAATAAACATCTCTTAAGATCTTGAGGATGTTTCCCCAGAAAGTGCCTAATGATTGTCATTAGATTGTTGCACCTCTTTCTTTATAGAATAAAATAGTGCTAGTTATTGTTGGGATTTTGCCCATGGCCTCCCAGGCAACAGACAGTGACAAGAGCCATAAATAGAGCAACAAGCACCATCACTGTTTGCTACTCTGAAGTATTTCGTCCTTGTATACTTCAGTGTGTACATTTTCACTCATTCTCAGAGGTATGTTTTAGCAAGAACATTCCTCTTGTCTCAAAGCATAGGAAATATCCAAATCCTGATGCAACAAGGGCATGGAACTAGCAAAAAAAAAAAGTAAAAATAGTCAATGTAGGAAACAACTATAGAGATGGTTTGTTTATCTACCAAACGAAAACCATAATACCGTGTTTCCCCCAAAATAAGACCTAGCTGGACAATCAGCTCTAATGTGTCTTTTGGAGCAAAAATTAAGATAATTTATATATATTATATTATATATTATATAATATATATTATATTATATTAATTATATTTATTATATGATATGATATATTATATTAATTATATTAATTATATTAATTATATTATATTATATTATATTATATTATATTATATTGTATTATATTGTATTATATTGTATTATATTATATTACATTATACTATATTGTAAAACCTGGTCTTATAGTAAAATAGACCCGGTCTTATATTAATTTTTGCTCCAAAAAACGCATTAGAGCTGATTGTCTGGCTAGGTCTTATTTTCGGGAAACACAGTAACAGCTAATATTTTTGAGCTTTTCTCATGTGCCAAGCACCAGAGCATTTGCCATTTGCAAACTCATTTTGCTTTTTTTATTTAAGTATAGCTGGCACACAATATTAATTATATTCAGTTAAGGTGTACTATATAGTAACTTGCCAGTTTTATACCTTACAATATGATCACCCCACTGATTCTAGTAGTAATCATCTGTCACCATTCAAATTTATCATGATATTATTGACTATATTCCGCTTCCGCCCCCTCCCTCTTATCTCTGGGAACCATCCCCTTGGTCTCTTTTTCTGAGTCTGTTTTTGTGTTGTCATTTCATTTTTTAAACAACTCTTTGAGGCAAGAACTAGTATTATTCTCATTTTCTATAAATCGGGAAGTTACGAATCAGAAATAAAGCAACTTGCTCAAAGCTAAATGGCCAGGAGTGACAAAGTAGAATAAAGAAATGTATTCTTTTATTACTGCCAACTTAGATTTCACAGATTTCTGCATCAAAACATCAAGTTTCCCCCCTCATTTTGACATATTACTGAAAGACTGAGGAAGAGTCTGTAATCGTGCACTTCAAAAACCATCAAAATGACAATATGGTTTTACAGCTGTTTTCTATAAGACAGAGCATCATTCCCTTAGAACAAATCAGTAGTAAGTGTGTGATAGAAATAAAATGCTTCAATGTATCAAAGTTTGCAAGTATCAAATCACTATTTGTCCTTAGACTGGTACTATAAAACTGACCTCACAAAAGTCTCTTCAAGGAATTTTCGTAGGATTGATACCTGGTATATACAACATTATAAAATGTTAATATTAATATACCTAACAGAACCTTTTATAGTTAATGGCATCACCCTTCAGTGCATTTCTACATGGAAGCTATGTGCCTACTCCACTGCAGTAGCTATTTCTCTATTTTTGGAATACTTTTTTTGGACTGTATTCAGCCATATTAGTTCCACAAAACAATCATCTCATTACTTTATGGTACCATTTTATTTTTGACTAAAACCTATATTACTTGGTGGAAATAGCCCTTCACCTAATGCCAAATAACATTTTCAAAAATTAAATCCACCCTTCTAAAATATTTGCATTTATTAAATTTAACACATAGGTAGAGAGATGACACAGATAATTAGATATAGCTTACATGTATATCAATATATCAAGGCAAGAATGTATCCCTTGAATATGCACAGTACTTTCTAGAAGGCAGACTTTGGAGGGCAAAATATTCCTTTGAATGTTCTGGCATGTATGTGGTTTTCTCCTAATAATCTTATCATTGAGACCAATCATAAGAAAGGATCTGATTCAATTAATAGTTATTGATTACCTAACGTGTGCCAAGTCCAATGCTAAGTATTTTCACATATGTCAGCTGAGTTTACTTCAGTAAAAATCCTCCTTAAAAGATATGATTCCTATTTTACAGCTAAGGAAAGACACTTAAAAATGAGCAAGCCCAAAGTCATTGGGATTCCAGCCTAAGTGTCCAGAACACAAGCTATTCTGTGCACCGCCACTTCCATATAACTGCAGGACTGAGCATCTCCTGTTTATAAGGATAATGTGAGATATGTGTCTGAATGGGAATATTTTTCTTTAAAAGAGAAATATTCATCAAGCTTAGTCACCTTCTTTCTTATGATTTATATTTTAGATCTGTTCCACACATATCAACTGTTCCAGATACCACCTGAATTCTGGAGAAAAATTCAGCATGTATATTCATTTACAAGCCAATTGCTTTTCTGCCCTAAACATGTTGGCTAGTGAGAGAATGCTGGCCACTGAGATTGGTCTGAGATGGGCATTTTGTTACTATTGGCTATAACTTTTAGTTGTTGGGGAATTACATAGGGAATAAGACAAGAAAAGGAGACAGACTAAAGAATAGAAAAAGCAGCTCCAAAACTCATTGTGTTTCTTTGTGAAATCCACAAAATTAGAAGGTAATTGTTGTGATAGATTAGCACTAATAACATCTGTGCTTTGTCATCGTACTAATAAAAGTTCCAGTCCAGAATTGCATAATAAAAACTATTAGCAACTAATGGTAAAATAAACGCTTAATGCATCCTATAGACAATATCTTTAATAAAGGAGTTTTTTATGCAAATAGCTACTCAATGTGTCTTAGAATATTATTTTCAAAGCATTTATCGATGACTGCACATGGCCTCTAGCTTCTTATTATGCACCTTCATTCTATACCAGCCATCAACTCTTGCAGAATATCGGATGATAAACCCAGTTTCCCCCAGCACCAGCCTGCCCTCCTGCTCTTTACTTTCCACTTCCCCAACTCTTCACATAACCATTAGCAGGACAGTAGTGGAGCACCATTTTTTCAATTGCAGATGACTTTGCAAATTTAGTAATATACAGAATATTTTACATTCTAAAGAGGTTCAAATGTCTGTAGTAGTGACAGTACATTTAAAGGTCTCAACCACCAGGGTAAACAAATCTCAGGCATAGGCCCACTGAGTCAAGACTGAGATAGCCACCGTGGAATTATCTACATTCTGGAAACATTGGCAACTCTCCTTAGAGCATAGGGTGTCCAACTTAACTATGGGTGACACTCAGGGAAGTCATCTTGCATGAACAGGGATACACGTCACTGATTTCAGAGAACTTGAACCTTTTCTAGCAATTAAAGAAAGTGCAACCTGCAGACATCAGTCTGGGTCTTATCCTGTGTAGAAAAAGGTCACCTGCACCTCCCCAAAGGCAAAGTAAATTTAAAAAGGAACTGAATAGGGTCATTTTGTATCAGTTATCTTAATGCAGTGATTGAAAACCAACACTCACTCATATCTTGAGCTCTTTTTGCCCTCTGCACCAAGCAATGCTAACATTTCTTGGATTTTTTTTTTTTTTAAACTTAAGAATAAAGAATTCTGAAAGGAAATATTCATCCAATTAGTGAAAAAAAACCGACTGGTTTTACATGTTAAAGTTCCCAACACGTGGGAATGTGTCATGGTGGGTGTATATGCCAGGGGTTATTCTCACACTGAGGAAATGGCATCAAGATCTTTCTACAGGAGAAAAGAAAATTCTTAAGCAAAATCAATCATTCATTGCAACACAAGGAAAATGATTTTGCTGTGGGCCTAGGATACTATCAATAATTTCATGGCTTTAGATATTCTTAGTCTCTTAATTTAATGGGAGGATGATTATTTCAAAGATTTCTTGGACAATTTGGAAAAATTGTTCTCGAGGGAATAACATTTTATATAACATTACTGACTAACTAGAATTTTGATGCAGAATAGAGAAATATTAGTCATAAGAAAACTACTTCTGTTTATTATTTGGAGTATACATACTAATGACCAAGTAGGGTTAAGTACTGCAGGAACAGCTGGAAAATAGCAGAAATATTAGGGGAAAACCAGGGAATTGATTCACCTAAGATGTACTAAAAATGGAAACAAAAAGGAGGAACAATTATTTCTATAATTTAAATGATTCATACTGATTTTCACTGAAAATCTGCAATAAGGAATTTTCTAATATTGAATAATTTTAATTTAAAAATTGCTTTGTCTCAATTCATGAGATAATGAAACATCAATAGACAAATCTGAATTTGTTTCAAGAGTTACATACTTCTATCAGTGTTTTTCTCACTCAAGTATGAGTCGACCTCTCTCACGAAACAGGTAATAATGTTAATAATAGTTAGAGCAGCTCATTTATGTTTTGTGTTTCTAGCATCTAGAACACTACCTGATCCACAGGTTGTGTTCAGTATTGCTCAATAAATGAATGAAAACACATCAAGGTGTGAGGTGCTACAGTGGACACAAAGATGGTAAGACATGGTCATTGCTCTCAAAGAGCTGACAGACTAGTTGGGGTTATGTAAACATAAAAAGCCAACTACCAGTCAAGAATCCACTTTGTAAGAGACTATTCGTTCGGATGATAAGTGCTATCATTCCTGGGAGTTCAGATTAGGACTAGACCACTCTAGGTTGACAGAGGGAACCAGTGAGGCTTCCTTGAGGAAGTGAAACTCCATAATGGAGATAAAACTGAAGGGGGATGAGTTTTAGAAGCTAAGGGACATTTGGTTAGAATGGGGGTTAGTGCTGAGTAGGAGAAAAAAGTTGAAAATGAAATATGGGTTCAAATGTGACAGTCAAATGATTTCATATAGAAAACATACTGACCTCCCCCTATATACAACGTACTGTTAGTTTTCTTCCTACTGTGAAAAATTAAAAACCTCATCTGTAAAATATTTTAAAGTAGTATATACCATTCATAGAAATGGAAACAGACACTTGTTTTATTTAAAGACTTCTTAGGTATAGCACCCACTCAGGTAGTAGCAAGAAACAAGCAGTTATTACAGAATTAGAATAGCCTTAAAAACTACAAGCATTCCTCGTTTTATTGCACTTTGCTTTTTTGCACTTCACAGGTGTTGCATTTATTACAAATTGAAGAAGGCAAGACACCAGCAAAAAGATTACAGTTTGCTTTATTGCAGTGGTCTGGAACAGAACCTGCAATATCTCTGAGGTATGCCTGCATATATAGACAAATCAACAGGTTGATAAATTAAAAATTCCCAAACTAAGGAAAAAAAAATAAAACTCTAATCAAGAGTAATATTTAACATTTAATAAGTCATAAGATTCAGGTATTAAGGAATCAAAATGGCCCTCTGGCTCATTAGAATGGGCGTGGGGGTACAACTGATTGATACTGAGAATTTCAGTCCCAGTTCTAACCTTTCATTGTTCAAAATTGCCTAATATTTGCTTCAAGATCAATGCAAAAATAAAATCTTTTTGTTTTTGGAATACAAACAACATCTAGTGATCTGCATGATTAATTGCATGTATATGAATAGAAGTCTAAATGAGAGACATCTATGGAACTGTACTATAATCAGGGAACTTGAATCTCACGTCTGCCAGCTACAGCGGTATTGCCCTGGGAGATTCACCTCACACGTATGAACCTATTGCCTCAACTACCAAATCAGAATAAAGAGATGCAACCTACAGCAATGCTCCAAGGATTCAGTGAGACCGTGTATGGGAACATTCCAAGTCATCTGTAGCACCCTACTCATATATAAATTTTCAGAGACCAGCAATTATGAAAATGATCCACAAAAATCTATTTTACAAGAGAAAACTTCACAAGCTATCTTTGCCTCTCTGGTCTCATGTATTTCAGAGAACCTGTCTCTATCCCAAACCCTCCTGGAGAGCGAAGCCTAGGCAGCCATATTAGTACCAGATGCCCCCAACCCTACCCAGAGTTTATCGGAACCAAGATAAACACCTGATCAATGGTACCCTGATTTGAACTAAAATTTCAACTAAAAATGCTGAGGCCGAGTCAGTCAGCTATTGGAAGCTGAGGTGACCATTATGGGAGGCTATGTGGGAAGCGAATGAGAAGAAAAGTCTGTCAAGAATAAACAAAGCAGATGAACTCAGGAAAGCTGAGACGGAGATCACATAATTCAGACAAAAAAAGGAGAGACAGTGTAGCTGCCTGATGATTTTCCTGTTTCTCAGTAATAATGCTACTTACTGCAGTTGGATTCACCAATATCCATTCCTTTTATGCCTTTAAAATAAGTTCCTTCCTATTTGAGCTTTTTGGAGTGGGTTTCTTTTCCTTTAAGTCCAGAATGAACAGACAAAACACAAAGCAAACTGAAGTCCTCTGTACTCTCCCTCACTATCAACCTTACACAGTGACTGTCCTTTCAGGATCCTTTCTTCTCTAAAACAACCCATTAAAAAAAGCACTCAAAAATAAAATAGTCAGAGCCACTAGGGGATGAAGTATATCAGTCGTCTGGTGATATGTTCCCAAGTTGCTTATAACTACCGTGTTTCCCTGAAAATAAGACCTAGCCGGACCATCAGCTCTAATGCATCTTTTGGAGTAAAAATTAATATAAGACCCAGTTTTATTTTACTAATAATATAATACCGGGTCTTATATTAATTTTTGCTCCAAAAGACGCATTAGAGCTGATGGTCTGGCTAGGTCTTATTTTCAGGGAAACAGGGTATGTCAGTCTATCTGAATCAAAATTTTATTTCATAAAAACACAGCAAATAAATGAAAGATGCATCTAATGAGCTGCTTCTTTCAAATAATATATAGAAAATTCCAAAATTTATTGTGAAGAGTTGTATCCATGGTTGATGACTCTAGATCTTTAAATAGGCTCTAAACCAACAAGGCTGCTAATTTTTTTTTTAAGAGAAAAAGAAGACTTACTGCCATTAGATAAATGTGAATATGTTGAGCTTAAAGTTACATGGGTTTTAATGATGCGCATGGATACTAGACCAATACTATTTATTCATTCAAAACACTCTGAGTGGGAGCCTATAATAGGTAATGTATTATGCCAGATATTCTGGGGTGACGCAGGTGTGGCTACTTCTGAAAGGCAGCTGACATGAAAGGCCAAACAAGGGCAAAATGATTAAATCAGCTTATCCACTAGTTTCCAGTTCTCATGACTTAAAGTACAACTGCAGGAAGCACTGGCCATAAACCCTCCCATGTTTGCTGCCTGTGCACTTTGAGCAGGGTCAGGTCTAGTCTGGGTCTGGCTTGAAATGAAAGTGAAATTAAGATTTTACAAGACATGATATAGCTAGGAAAAGGATCGGCATGCTCATTAGGACTTTCTCTGGCCCACCAGAGGAAGATAAATAATTTTTCAAAATAAATTGGTGACAGATAAGGCCCAGAATAGGGCTTAATTAGTTCATTTTCTTAAGGTCTTTTGATGTCATTATAAATCATTATTAAGATATCAGTGCCTGGGATTCACATGAAGCTGTGTGTGTCCCAGTGGCTCATAATCAGCAGGCTATTTTAGAATCACCACCAACCCTTATCAACACCAAGTTCTGTTCTCAAGGGAAATGACTACAGGACTTATGGCTACAGCAATAAAAGATGAAGAATTCCTCTTTCCTCAGATTCTGTCTTGTTTCGGACTAGACGCATAAGGAAGCAGCTAAACAGAAAACTAGAAGCAAACCAACTGTCAACACTGAAAGCTAATAATGTATCATATTGGTAGAAATAATTAATTCCCCTGGTCTCTTTAGGACCAACTATGGATCAGGCACTGTGCTAGTTCTGGATAAACCCCAGTGAATGAAGTGAATATGTTCCCTGCCTTGAGGGAGCTGGCAATCTAATGGAGAAGACAGATGATATCAAGCAAAGAAGCCAATAAATGTGCCAGGCAGTACCAACTATGGTCAGTTTTGGAGTGAAATTCACAAATTCACAAGGGCAGGGAGAATGTAATCAATAGGGAACCATGATCAAGAATAATGGGGAACTTGGGAGGGACCAACTGAAGGTGTTTCTAAGGTTGGCTCTGAAAAAGAGAAAAAAATATCAAGTACCACTTGCTGAAATAGGAGGAAAAACTACTTCATATGACTGAAGGCACAGGTATTGAGAGCCGGGACCTGTCCTGGTAAATCTCATTTCACCTTCACAACCCTACCAGTTTCACAGATGGGGAAACTGAAGATCAGATAACTTGCCCAAGATCACGCATAGCAGATCAACTCAAAGCCTGGAGAAGCTCTATTCCAAAGCTCTTTCCACTGACTACCTTTTCCTCAGGTCTGCCATTATCATAGAGGTGTAAGAACAACGTGTCCCCTGACCCCATTTAGGAAAAAAATTCTGCCTTTTAGTGACAGCTACACTTACATGATGGGTAGAGGTAGTGAGAAAAGATTTCCCTAAGCTAGAGGAACCTCATTATGTTACCTGTAGTTGCTACACTCTTTCAAAATATGAGGCACTCAACTAATCAAAGTCAAACTTTGCAGTGACAACTACAGATAGAAGACTAGGGAAAGGCTGGGGTGGAAAAGAGCTATGGGCAGAGTAGTGGAGGAAACCACAACAATGGCACCCACAGAGCTGGCTTCCAGCCCTGGTTTTGCCGCTGGGGAAGGAAACATGTAAAACCAACTGGCTTTTACATGTATACTTTGTACAGAGTGAATTTTGTGCCACATGTATTTATTACCTGCCCCAAAAGCTTAATTACATTTTTTAAAGACAAAAAGTAAAGTAAAGGAAATGACTGCAACCCCAGACAAGTCATTACCTTTTTAAGCCTCAATTTTCTTATTTTCAAAGCTTGCCTCTCAGGATTGTTGTGGGGAATACACAAAATTTTCCATTTGAAAGTGCTTTGCAAATTATAAAAAAAAAAAAAACACAAAAAAAACTATAAGAAACATTTTAACAGTACGTGAAGAGAAGTAGAATCGTGTAAGACAGCAATTAAGGATGGCCCCAGAGGTACACACTGACCAACCAGTGGAGACTCCCTCCCTAGCATACAACAGAGCGTCAAGGTTAGGAGCCAGGCTCAGGAACCCGAGAACAACCGCACTGGCCCACTGTGAACCTCAAGCAAGTTGTTCCACCTCCCTATGTGTTCATTATTCTCATTGTTAAGTATGAGAATAATACTACGTGTCAGGGAGGCACGAAGCCTGAGTGGCATGATTCACTTCATCAGCAAAGTCCTGGAACGTAGTAAAATTTAATAAATGTTACCTATTCATTAGAGTACCCAACATGCCTTAGCACTACACCACTCTAAAGGTTGCCTGGGTCAAATCTACACGGAAAGCCTGGAGCAAGAAGGAAATCACCAAAGAACTTATTCCACATTCTGGTGTAGTCATCAAATAATTGACGTAAAATTCACTTACGTTTCCTATCTTCAAATAACATGGTGCACAACAGCAAATGTCAAAGGGAAAAAAATAGAGACCTCCTATTTCCCAGAAGATGAAACACCCGGTGTGACACATAAGAAGGCTGTACTGTGGCTGCTCGCAGCACCCTCAGAGCTGCTAGCGCTCCAGCATGAGCCCTGGAAACTGGCTTCTTTAAATACCTATGAATAGGCACTCAGCAGGGCTTCTCACTTACCCCATAATTAGAATCACCTGGAACACTTGTTAAAACTCTAGATTCTCATCCTTACTACAGAATCCCGGAAGCTGGATTTCCAGGGAACAGCCCTGAAAATGTGTACCGCAAAGGAATCTTATGATCGGGCCTGTTTGGGATACACTGCACACAGCGGCCTAGCTGACTACTAGGGACAAACCATTATGTGGGTACCATTACCCCCCCCTTCCAACCCCAGTCTCCTTGCTTATGAAACCAATCTCTTCAGCAATAAAAACACACTAATTAACCTTGCTGACAGAAAGAGTATCTTCACCTGAAGATTACCAATGGCTTGAATACAAATCTGCTAATGGAAACGGCTTTAAATTATCCAATCCAATGGGCAAATCTGGCTTACAATGCCCGTAGGCATTTTGATAATTCATAGCTGATCCAAAAGGATAAAAGGCACCAGCGCCAGTGCTACTAAGAAGCACAGGTGCTTCCCCATCTCACCCTTGGCTCACTTCCCAGCCTCCTTTCTACTGGGTTCCTTCTTGCCCCAGGGATGGAAAATTATGGTTTCTCCTATTTTCATCAGAAAAGCTTTCCCTATAGATGCTGAAGAACATAGTGAGAGAATCTTACCTTTGCCTCCCTTTTTTTTGGTAAAAGCATAAGTGGAATAAAGAAAAGCAAGGTTGCAATATCTAAGGTACTATGAGGTGCCCTTGGCCCAGATCCAGTGCCCTTGGTGAGACATTAAAGAATGACAAACTCCCACAAAGAGGCTGGCAAATTTGCCTGTGTGCCTGAGGGCAGTTTTTGCAATACAGACCAGCTCTGCCATCTATCCAGTCACCAAATAACTCCCAGAGTGTCTTACATTGTTAAGGCTCTAGGCAGCTGCTGTGGGAAATACAATCCATGTCAGCCAAAGTCCCTACACTGGAGGAATTGAGAGTCCAACCACGGCCGAAATGTTAATAAAAAGGAAGAATAGACAAAAGTATGTTACAGAGGTTTGGAGGATTGAGAAATCATTTTCCACTAACTGAACTGCAAACATCTTGGAGAAATTGATCTTGTTCTGGCCCTTCATTTTACTAATAGGAAAGTTAGCTCTCACTCACTCTAAATTCTAGTGTTTCCAAATGGATTCTCAGAGAAGATAAGAGACTTGACAATTAGTTAAGAACAAGCCTGGGGTTTCATCCGGGTTTTCTAATTCTATGTAAACCAACAAATGTATATGCAATACTTACTGTGTTCTAGGCACAATTCTAGGCACTGGGATACAAGGTAAAAAAACAAACAAAAACCAAAAAACTGAATCATTGCATTCAAAGAACATATATTCTGGTGTTAATTATATTATACGTCATCACAATAAGCACAAAGACATAGAATCGTAAATACACCACTGGGGAATATGGATGACACCAAACTCGGGGGGGGGGGGGTATATAGGACCAGAAAGATGGGTTAGAGGGTTAATCAGTTCTGAAATTACTGAAATTTCTTTGTCACGAAGTACTCAGGTGTTATGTTCTGATTTGGGCCTCAATTTAAGCAATGTTAATATAAGCACACTGTGGGGACAGAGCCCCAGAGAGCAGTTTCCAGGCTCTTGGTCTCACGTGAAAAGGTGCTGGCTCGGGTAGTAGATGGCCATCCACACACACAAAATCACTTAACCTGATCGAAAATGGTGGGCCTAAGATTCAAGCTCACGTGTACTGATTTCAAGTCCCATTCTCATCCCCAACCATGCACAGGGATGGAAGGAAATCAGGAAATGTCTCATGGAAAGACACTGCAAAGGAGTAAAACAAATGAAGATGAAAAAAATGTTCAGTCACGACATTTAAAAAGCCTGCCCAATTTCTATGCAATTTCCAGGACACTAATAATCCTTTAATATTTTTTCCTCTGTGAATTTTTTGTCCGTGTATTCTGCCTTCCTTGCCAGCTACGTCACAAACTGCTCCAGTGAAGGCCCAGGTTTTTCTATTTTTAAAATTACTCCTTGAGTACTTAACGGTGTTTCTGCCCACTACTGTCACTTAGATCATACTGACTGACAAATGAAAAACTTGTTCTTCTGAAAACCTGTATGACATAACGCCTTGGATAAAGTAAAAATGGAAACAGTTTTTAGATATTAATAGACCACTTATACATAGAGTGACATTTGAAAACTTCTGAATTCACACCTGACCCAAAAGTCCCAATCATTTTTCCATTTTGCAATTTTGTCTTAAATATTTATCAAAATGTGATTCACAAACTAGTTTAACAGTGTATTGTGTATACGTATCAGCAGCAAACCAACCATTATTCTCTACGAAATTCATTATTTCAAAAATAAAAGTAGTTGCAGCCCTTTGGCAAGTACAGCCAAGTCCCATTTATTTGGGGGCAATACATATCATTTCTGTCAATAATCATGGACTTCTGACCATTTCCTTTTCTTTGTATATTAGCTATAAAAGAACTATTTTTCTTCTTTGTAAGAGACCACCAGGCTCTCGACCTCACGTGGAAAGGTGCTGGCTCGGGTAGTAGATGGCCATCAGCTGTGACTAGTTGGCCATCAGCTGTAACCAGTGAGCCATTAGCCACTAATATAACTGTCGTGGCTACACTAGGGGGTTGGTTGGTTGGTAGAGAAGCAGATGTCAGGTTGCAGATCATGTGATTCCTGCTTCCTGTGTCTCCAACCCAGCCGCCAGCGGGAATACAGTGGTATGACTCCCCTATCTCTGGCTCCGTTGGTGTTCCTTTTTGGCCTCACCATATCCTGCGCTCTTATGCGGGGAGCGGGACCAGAGACCCTGCATGACAACATCCTACATGAAAAAATAATTAACAAATTCCTGACGGATCTGATCAAGCTTCATTTGTAATCATAATGAGTTAAATTATGATTTAACTATGAGCAAGATCTCATAGTTAGCTGTGACATTGGATAATGGTGTGGTATAAAGTACTCAAATCATTTTATTAAATCTTATATTTTAAACCATCATTTATAGTTTCTTACAAACCATGCAGGGCTTAATCTGGAACTACTTTTTTCCTTTGTAATGTAATTGATCAAAGCCATGAGAATGGTTGCCTTATTCAAAAGATGGCCTTACCCCAAAATGTAATTGCAAAATTTCCACATTTCCTAAATCACTTCCAAAACATCACCATTTGTTCATTCTCTGTAGCAGATAATCAAGGCTACCAAAATACCTACCTTGCTTCCAAATTACAATGGTAGCAAATCTAACTTCGGGAATAATTAAAGGTGGAGGGAAAAAAAAAAAAAAGACCAGGTAACTGTTGCTACCATCAAAAGATTAAAAATAGGTTAGCCAAAGAAGTTTTTTCACTTTGAACACAGTTTGATTAATCAGAGTGGTAAGAAAATGTCAGCTCCATGGGGATTTGGGGAATGTGTACAGTTTTCTGAAATAAACCACATGGCTAAAAATCAATGCACTGCCTTGCATTGAGCCCAGCTGAAAGCCATTCATTGTCCTTACCTAGTTTTCAGGAGTCTCTGCCTGCCTCAACCCACAAGCGCCTCTGTGGGCCAGGTGTTTCCAATTTTATGCTTAGTTTAAATGCCCGAGCTGGGGTTTGTTTCCTGCTGCCACAGGACCACATAATGGCTCTGACAGTAAGGAACTGCTAGGGCTCCATATCAAGACATTTTTGGGTGTGAGCAATGCATACTTTTTTGCCAGATTTCTGTTTGGATAATGGCTTCTCACTGTATAGCCCCTTTGCTAGATTCAAATTTTTCAGTTCATGCGGCTATATCCCACAACCATGGTTTGTTTAAATCTTTGACACTTGACTTTCCATCTTTGACCCAGGTTTCGGATTTTTGCTCACTATCTGGCTTTGTCCTGAATCTCCACTCTAAACTGTGGAATTCCAGATCCTCTGATTAAGCATAACCAGAAGCTCCTAAATATTCATCTGCATCATCTAGAGGATTAGGGGCTCCGAATCCCATCCACTGGCTCAATTTTTGTCATTTGTTAAATGGAGATAATAATGCCCATTTTACCCAATAATACCCTCATAAGGGTTTATTAGGCTGATAAGAGTTAAAGGATAATCTATTTTAAGGTGAAAATGATGATTCTTATATGAATATAAATGAACATGTTTCAAAATTTCATGGAAGTTATTAAATTAATGAAGCAACCAGTAAGCTGTTACAACCAGGTCACAGAGCAGACATATATATAAGCAATCTGGAATGCTGAATTAATAGATATTAAACAGGCCTCTTCCACAAGGAAGATGGGTAGTGGCAAGTGAGTCTCCATAAGACGACATTTATTTGCCTTACTATCAGTTTTCTGCAACCTATGTTAAAGATAATGAAAGACACACACCCCTAGAGGATTAGATAACTTGTATGAAAACAGTAGACATTATCTAGTACTCCATTCAAAAGACACCTAGGAGTCTGTTTTGTGCCCATTACAAAATCTTTTACATTGCCTGGGGTATATAGAAGTAGATTTGTGCAAAAGAGGTTTGTGAATTAAAACATTTATTTACCAAAAGTAATTTGTCAGAGACATATTTTTTTCCGATTGATTAAAAACATGTGGTCATGCACTCTTTTTGTCACCACCATAAAAAAAAAAAAAAAGAGTTGCAGCATTAAATGGATGCACAGGACCTGCCAGGTGCTTAACAAGTGGCAGCTATGTAAGAACAGCAAATGTGTACATGTGCACACATATGTGTGAACATACACTGGGCTGTTCAAAAGGTATCCTATAAGACCCGGTCTTATTTTACTATAAGAGTAAAGACTTTACTATAGTCCCGGTTTACTATAAGTAAAATAAAACCAGGTTATAGTAAAATAAGACTGGATCTTATATTAATTTTTGCTGCAAAAGATGCACTAGAGTTGATTGTCCGCTAGGTCTTATTTTCGGGGAAACACGGTATGTGTTTTGGTTCTGTCAGTATAAACTGTGTGAATTTGGACAATCTGATTTCCTTGAGCCCCATGTGCAACATGGAGAGAATAGAATGCCTAAGTCATTAGTGCCCCAAATGGGACACTGCATTGTGTACATGGTCATTAAGAATCAAAGAGATAAAACATAATGTGAGCTAGCCCAGGTTATACAGGATTTGTCAGAAACTCTGACTCTTCATGACAATATGAAACAAGTCAGCCGTGAAAGAATTCCCCCTTCTAACATTCTAACATTTATAGTTTTCACTTGTAAACCTTCCTTAGTTAAGGGAGTCCTCTCAGTGAAATCAAATACATTCATTCTTCTACACAATGTGACAGGAAAATTAGAAGGGCTTTTGAAACTCTTAGCTTCCTCGTTTTACAATAGACAGATTTAATCGATTGTTCTCGGAGTACTGTAAGGTGGGTTCACTAGAATGATTTCAATATTTTTGAAACAGTAAAATCCGTAGCAACTTTAAAGACAGTATCAATCTCAGCTGAGGCAACTATAATATATAACATTTTTCCTGGCACCCTAATTATATACATTAGGGCCCCTTATATTGTATGTTCCATCGGACGTTCTTTGAATTTTGTAGTAACTCATAAAAAAATGTCTAAAAATGACTCATAAAAAGAGTGATGGGACGGCGGGATGGCTCAGTTGTTTAGAGCAGAAGCTCTGAACAACAGAGTTGCCAGTTCAATTCCCACATGGGCCAGTGAGCTGCGCCCTCCACAACTAGATTGAAGACAACGAGCTGCCATTGATCTGCCAGAGGGGTGGCCAGATGGCTCAGTTGGATGGAGCCTGAGCTCTCAACAACAAGGTTGCCGGTTCAATTCCCGCATGGGATGGTGGGCTGCGCCCCCTGCAACTAAAGGTTGAAAACAGCGACTGGACTTGAAGCTGAGCTGCGTCCTCCATAACTAGATTGAAGGACATGACTTGATTTGGAGCTGATGGGTCCTGGGGGGAAAAAACCACACTGTTCCCCCGCCTCCCAAAAATGTAGTACTCATTCCAGGCCATTGTGATAAAACAGCTCTTTAATATAATATGCTTACCCATAAAGAATTTGAAATAAAAAAGGCATTGTTGTAGGAATACATCAGAATCTTTCTAAATAGGCTGTTAGACAACAAAGAACCAGCTTTTTCCCAATGCTAAATTAATATTTTCTTCAACAGGTTTCCAAAGAAATTATGTCAGTGCCATGGAAAAGGCTGTAGATTGGTAATAGTGCTATTTGTTGTTTTTGCTTTTGTTTTGTATTGTTTTTTTAAATAATACACATGGAAAAATGCAAACTGGACAATTAGTGAGTCTCTTTTCTAAATCAAACTCCAAATCCCACCCAAAGGATAAGTACTAAAAATTTTGGTGCATCCCTCCATTTCATATATATGTATACACACACACACACACACACACACACACACACACACACACACACACACACCCCTACACCTCTATACATATTATGTCAATATCTTGTGCTTTTTAAATTTAAATAGATATTTGAGACCTTTTACACAAAGTGCTAGATAGGCAGTAATATTTTTTTTAAAGTTGCAGGAAACGAATGATATTTAACTTCTAAATCAATGATTCGCAGCTCTGACTGAAAGCTAGAGTCACCTAAGGACCACTGAAAATACACTAACGTTAGAGACCTACCCCAAGTCAGGTATCTGCATTTTCAAAAGCTCCCTGAGTAAGTGTAACATTAATCTATTGCTTAAGTGCTATGATGAGAAGCACTGCATCTCTTCAACAAGTTTCATAAGATCAAGGCACAGCAAGCAACCATATGCTGGAGAAGTCTTTTGTTTTCAGTAATCCATATTCACTGCAAAAACATTAAGAATACAAGAGGGGGTGGGTTCAGAAACACCTACACCCACATGAGTTCTTAATAAATACCACCTGATAAACCAGAAAAGCAAAAATAGCATATGAACCTCCCTAAGAATAAGAACCTTGGGAAAATCAGAATTTTTTCCCCCCAGAAGATGTTACTAAAAGAGCCTTCTCTCCTCAATTCAAAGTCCTCCTCCATTTAAGGAGAATATCCTCTGGGATTCATCCAAAAGAGCATTTATTGAGCAATTACTATTGCTATGTATGGAAGATACAGAGAAAGGAAATAGTCCTTGCATTTTAGAAGGTCACTGTCCAGTGCAATGGTTTTTAAACTGTAATTCCACCTGCTAAACCCTCTGGTGAAATCCAATCTGAACAGAAGGTCGCTATCTAAGACTTTGCTGTGGAAAGATGCTCTGATTGAGGTGGCAAACAAGATTAGAGCCCAGATTCCTATAGGTCTTGCCCAGCAAGAATCAGCCAGTCACCCCAGATACCACCAAAGAACCCCTAACTGTACCAATAGCACAGTATAATACACTCTAGCCTAGTAAATCAATGGCAGTCACCTCAAACTCCAGATTAAACTAAAGTCTAGAGCAGTGCTCTCCACGGTTGGGTACATAAAAATAACCCACAGGGACACAATTAGAAAATACTAATGCTCTCTATATGGCTATGTGAATAACCTCTTTAAAACCAGCTATTCTGTGAGCTATACAATGTTAATAATTT
The DNA here is from genome assembly GCF_057876585.1 of Rhinolophus sinicus. Taxonomy (NCBI): domain Eukaryota; kingdom Metazoa; phylum Chordata; class Mammalia; order Chiroptera; family Rhinolophidae; genus Rhinolophus; species Rhinolophus sinicus. The sequence continues at coordinate 40,746,194 of NC_142515.1, forward strand.
ACTGGTAGAGTAGTTCATTCATACAATTTATAATTACACAAATTATGTTGAAATGTAAGCAAGTGCCATTTTTATAAATAAAAACGGATAGAATATCAGCGGTTTCCTATGGTTCAACCTAATGTGTATAATTAGAAATCGGGTGCAATTGCACATGGTTCACCCTATACATCCAGGTTGCTCAGCCTCAGCACTATTGACATTTTAGGCCAGATGATTCTTTGTTTTTGGGGTATGTCCCATGTATTTAGTATGTTTACCAGCATCCCTGGCCTCTACCCACTAGATGTCAATAATATGTCCCCCTTCCCAGTTGTTACAAACAAAATGTCTCCAGACATTGCCACCGTCCCACAAAGAGACCAATCACCCCCTGTTGAGAACCAAGGCTATATATTGAGTGCATGTGCTGATTTCTTTTTACTAATGGTGTGAATGATCAAAACAGTGTGGCTACCATTGGCCTAGACGAGAGAGGGACCGTTGTCATTAACATTTCCCATAGCACCAAGATGCTAACCCGGTCTGGACATGTTTGTGAGCTTCACATTTGAGCCATAAAGATAAGACAGGTTCATCATCACCATGAACGCCGTGACCTAACAGAGAGGGTACTCATGACAGCACCATGCCATGCACACAAAGCATGTGCAAAGACCGAGTCACAAGCAAACGCAGAAGCAGCTGCTCTCCCCAGCTAAGCTGGGGTTAGGCAACAAGGGCGAGAGAAAACGCATCTGGGATGCACCAGAAACAACAGGACCAGGCAGACCAGGCTAGCACGCCGTCAGTCATCAGGCCTGGGTACCCTTTTCCCAAGAAAAGGCTTTCAGAAGACTCTGAACACTGGATCACAAAATGTTCTCAAATGCCTTGTCATAAACACTGCCAGAGTCTCAATCAGTAGCCAAAGGACTGTCCTCCCAGATGCACACAGTGCAAAAGGATGTTAGTCACAGACCCATCTCCCAGCACCACCCCCACACACTGACAGAGATTTAATCAGTAGAATTTCGTTTTGAAAATTGAGATTGATGCTATCTACATGGGCTCATGTGTACACACTCCAGGGTATGTACCTGTATACATACAGTGCTAACTGAGCTCACTTTCCTCCTGTTCAAAGCAAAAAGGGCAAAGTTCAAATACTTGTTCACTTACTCGTGTGGTCTGAAGGTGCATTCATCCTTAAAGAAAATACATGTGTTAAAAAATATCAGTGAAACAGCTTTTAATCATGAATTAGTTTGCCTTGGTTCCCATTAGTGTTGGCATATGTGAGATGAAGACAATATAGCAATGAGACATCATCACCATGTACACACAAATATTAGCCTGTTCCTTTTGGAACAATTTACAAGTAAACATCTGTGACAGACACTTTTGAAGTACTTACTTAAAAGTCTCAGAATTCACTTTCTTTCTCAAGCATTAATATTTTGGGGAATTGAGTGGGAGGAAGTGTGGGAAGGAGGGAATTCTCAAAAAGAACTGAATAAAAGCTGGCATTGAAAGGAGTTAATGAGTTGGGATTCCCCCATCCCACGTCCTTGCCTCCGAAGGGGAAGATAACAAAACTTGAGTCACAAGAAAGCCTGCTCCGAACCTGACCCCTTGGGGCAGACCAACTTTGCCAGAGTCCTGCCATCCTGCCCCCAACCCAGAGACACAAGCCAACCTCGAAGCCCAGACAGTGGCTTTGGTCGGCTAGATCCTGAGACAAAGACAACTTAAAAGGAGATGTCAGGATCTTCCTATTTAAGTTAGGTCATGAAAGAAAGCGCAGAAAAAACCATAAAAATAGGGCTCAGTGCATGACTGAGAGTGAGCTCCTCCTTAAATTTTGTGCCCTAGGTGCCTCAAGCTACAGAGGCCACAAAGACTGGGAGTGCAAGGTCTGGGGTGTGAAGCCCCAGCTCTTAGGCACACACTGAACAGGACAGTCTTGAGGGAAACCACAGGGCGCTAGAGTTAATAAAAAGTGACTTAACACCTTACATCCACTACTAACTAGCTGTAACCCTTAATTTCTCTGAGCCAGATGCTACTTCTGTGAAAAACCATAATATCTACCTAAGTGTTACCTTCTGACAATTGAGTTGGAGAAAATGTCAGTCAAAAGGTCTTGCCCCAAAGATGTACATGGTAAATATTACTCTCCACCCTTCCTTACCCACTAAAATCTTTCGTTCAATATTTTAATGAGAATTTTTTAAAAATATTATTTTGCACTGACCAAAACTAAACTTTGTTATTCTTGACTTAGAGTCAACGGGAATAGAACTGTTGAACAATGCCAGAGCTAATGCAGAGTATAAGGAATTCACTCAAACATGAAGTTTTGGACTTTGGGTGTTTGTTCTTTATTTGTGGACTCCATGAATGGAAACTGAGTTACGCCCATCATTAGGAAGCTGTATAAACAGATTATGGGACATACATACAATGAACACTACACAGTCTCACATAACCTGGGAGCCCTCTGTGTGCTGAAATGGAAAGATCCACACAATATAATAGGTGAAAAAATCAAGGTATAGAGCAGTGAGTGCTAACATTTTAATTCAAAAGGAAGTTCGGTGTGTGTCCATTTATGTATGTATGCCCACGTGAACATAAATATCTCTGGAAAGATACACAGTTTACTAGTAATATTAGTTGCCTCTGGTGAGGAAAAACCAGTGGCTGTGGGCCAAAAGAGGGACACTTCACTATACATATATCCTTTTATATTTTTAGAATCTTTATGTGACTATATTAGCTATTTCAGAACATAAGAAAAAGAAAAATAAAAGACTGAGAGGCGAAGATCACAACTTATCGTGAGCTCATGTAAGTCAAGTAGGACACCTGTTTGGGAGCCGGAAGTCATTCCTGTAGCATTCTAGATCAGTGCTATGAGGTCCAAAAACCAGCATCACTTGGAAGCCTGTTAGAAAAGCCGAATCGTGGTCCCATCCCAGACCTGTGGGAGAGGGATCTCTGGCAGTGGGGGCAGGAATCTGTTTAAAGAAGCCCTCTAGAAGATTCTAAGGCTCACTCACAAGCAGAGGTCTAGATCACTGATTCACACACACACACTTGGCAGACTGATTATAATCACTCCTGGATGATGGGTAATTTATTGAAAACTGGTTCCTGGGCCCCATCCTAGCCTGCATCACAATATCATGGATGAAACATAGGAATGTGTATTGTTTAACAAGACTCTGATCTGACGCACAGCCAGCGTTTAAGAAGTCACTTTGAAAAACTAAAGTGGGCTGTGATCAACCCAGAGGTTTTACTGAGATTAATTTGCATATGGCAATCTGAAGGCCCACTTCTTACAGTTCCACTTCTCAGTGGAGTCTATGTGCGGTAATGATTCTCTTTGCACAGTGTATTTCATACTGTAGCACACATCAGAATGACCTGGGGGGCTTGCTAAAACACAAACTGCATGATTCCAAGTGCAGAGTTTCCCATCCAGTAGAAAGGGGAGAGGGGGCTGATAATTTGCATTTCGAACAAGTTCCCAGGGATACTGCTGCGGAGGCTGTTGGTCTGAGCCCTTTGAGAACCACTTCTCTCCCAAGCGACTGGTTCACAACCAGAATGCTGCATGCAGGCTGGTTTCAAGCATGTTCCCAAATATGTTCCGTATCTGTAATACTTTTTGTTCCAGTTAAAGATGCAGAAATGGGAGATGGAACTTTGAGCTGAGCAGGTTGTGCTTCGCGATGTTGGGTAGGGTTCACCTGATAAGGATAATTAATAAGAATTACAGCTAAATGTTTAACAGGTACCTTCAGGAATATGTGACCAAGCCTGGTCAGGGCTGCAAACAATTCTTCTCATCCAGCAGAAAAGTCATACAATAGAGTGTTCCGTGTAAAAAATGCAATTTAATCCCTTAAGATGTTCCTCCAACATTTCTTGTGTGTGAAATGGATCCTTGAACTCTAAAGGCTGAGAACCACGGCTCTCATCAGCACAGCTCCTGCACGTCGTGCCCGATGACCTTGCTGTCCAATCTGGACTGGGCTATGAGACCAAATGGGGACGGCACAAGGCCCAGCGTCACACAGAGGCCCCCTGCTTATGTAAATGAGGGAGCAACGAAGAGCGATAGAATTTATTAAGATACAACTTTAGAACTGGACTACAAAACCCCACCATTTTCCGGTGTGGGTGTTATAAGGTGTGGGCGTTATAAACCAGAACAGATGAGGTGCTCAGCAGCTCCACAGGGGGGGAGAGCCCCTTTCTCCTCGAGGGCTGGGGGGGGTGTCCATGCCCTTCATGCTGGGCTCTCTGTAGCTCAGCCTAGGCGCTCTCCTGGTCTCATCCACTCAAACACTCTCATACATATCAATAAGTGCTTCGCAGGAACAAAAGATAAAGCTTGCGGATATTTCGGCTTAGCAGCACCACAGGAGGTGGAGTTAAGAAGAAGGTATTTCTGTGGGTGCCGGGGGGGTAGTACCAGTGACATTGGAAAAAGCAACTGGGAGTGGGAGGCAAGGGGGGACCCAAGTGCAGAGTAAAACTGAATTCGTTTTTGACCCCGTTATGTGTAATGCATGTTATTTTTCATGAGCTGGGCGAAATTATGTTTAGGAAACGATTGTTTTATGTTCCAAAGGTACATTTATAATGTAAAGAGATTAGCTAGTGGAGGAGAAAACTGGAGAGGAGGAGCTAGATTGTTCTCAGGCCCCTATGTAACATTCTACTTGTATTTATCTAGTTAAGAATAAGATTCTTAATTCTTAAGAATTAATTAAAAGACTTAATTAAAAATCATTCAATCATCCATCAAATACCAACATGATTTCTTCTTGCAATATAGTTAACACTGGATATATGAAAATATTTTATAAGAAATTAAAAGTTTTTGTTTCTGTTGTTATATTTCAAGCCTCGTTCAAGTTGGTGTCTCTCCTCAACTTCTTTTTTCCTGCCCTGACTCACCTGAGGTTTTCTGACAGAACCCTATCACTGTAGAAGTGATTCTCAGGAGGGCCATATTAGTATCTCCAGATGGTAAGAAGAATCACAACGTTAATATTCCAAAATAGTAATGATTACAACAGAGCACTGATATGTATAACTGAAAGAGCGAGAGACATCTGTGGCTCCCCAAATTCATGGATCTTTATGCATGTCCACCTGTGTAAGTAACAAAGGATATAGGATAATTAAGGTGCAACAGTCAGTAAGCCCTGAGCGGATGGATGGACCTGCTGACCAGGTCACTTCCTTCTGCACACCAGCCTTCCAGAACTCCAGACACATCTGTGGCTCAGCAAAATTACAGATGACTCTGGGTCACTTCGGAAAGGCTGGGACTATGCTATCAAATCTGCAAAGATCAAGGGTCAACTATACAATGAAAAATAACTGGATGCTTCAAATTGCAAAAAGAAGGCAAAAAAATCTTCAAGATGTGTATTTTTTTCCTACTTGAAATTGAAGAGTCCTATGGATAAAATATAGAAGCACTCAAGAAAAGTAATTACATTATAGTAGGTCAGGACATTTAATCTGCGACAAGCTATATGTCCTCCAGGGTATATACGAAGTTTCCATTTCTCAGAAGCTTGTCAGTTCCACCTGAGAGTGTGCCTATTTAAAAAATTCTAAATTAGAGCTATTAGTATATGTGAGAAAACTGGAATTACCCTGAAACCATAGCCATCAGCCAGCTATAACAGTTAAAATGACAACTTTCTGTCTTCCAGTATGGGGAAAATACATGTGTCTTATTACTGCAATTGGTGAACTGCTGGCTTGTAACAAAAGTCCCAATGCTGTAGGATGTAAAAATACTTCCCTAGCCTTCCAGCAAGGAACAAACTGAAGAAAAGAACGCCAGCAGGATCAACCAGTGTCAATCAGCCTCCACTATTAAGCCTTCCTAGATGCTCAAAACCAAACCCAATTTCCTCACCGCTGGGTAAATATCCACACAACTCCTGGAGACTAGCTGGTCTCACTGTAGTTAGGGCGGCAGAGCTGCTACATTGGACACATTTTTCTTTTTGTCAAACCCTTGATCATTACCACTAGGAATACAGGCTGGTGACCTTAAATCATAACGTGTAATTTTCACAACAACAAAACCTTCATTTGGGTTCTGATGTCTGCAGTTTCATAATCACTTAGGATCAGTGGACTTAGATTTAGCCCAGATATCAGTTTACCGTACTATGTGAGCTAAATTCAGACGGGGAAATTCCTTACTCTTCATTTCTCTAGTTTATTAGCAGTAGAAGACAGGAATCAGGTCATCCAAAAGTTCTGATTCAGTGATGTCCACCCAAATCCATCCTCTCTGGGTACAGTCTCCCTTTACTCCAGAAAGCTCTGAAAGCCCCTTTATCTGAGGAGACCATCATTATTTTCCCTTTGAATCATAAGTTGTGAATACTGACTTAGCTACATGCGGTGGAATAACATGACAAGGAAGCCGTTTGTTATAAGTATAAGAAAAGTATGTCTCTTCCACATAACTAAGCAATAAAGAGAAGGAGGCCATTATTTCTTGGTTTGATATTGCTCTGACCTGTTAGGGCTGAGTGGGGTCGGCTCTAGATCATGCATTCTCAGTGGGGCGATACTGACCCCGCAGAGAAAATACTGGTTCTTGGAAGGTGGGAGGAGAAACAATCTTAGACAGTATGCATTATTTTTGTATATAAAGCACAGATATACAAACATACAGTATATAAAATGATATACAGTCTATCTATCATATTAAAACTTCACGCGTGGGATGATTAGGGGAAAAACATGTCTAAAGAGGCTCCTTAAGACAATCACGAAGTAATGGTTGAGAACCACTGCTTTAGATATTTGCAAAACAACTGTTTGAAACCTCCAGCCAAAGTAATCACAATCATTATTTTGGAAATAACAATTTGTTGTTGAAATTTAAGCTTTCAAGAACAATCAAATTATTTTCTTTTTAAGGATAGCCATTGTAAATCACAACAAAGTAGAAAAGAATTCTAGATGGTTACAAATATTTTACAAGATGCCTGTGATCTTGTTGGGAATGATTGGAAACTACTTTTAACAAGTTGATCATGTCATTTTTCAGGAATTCACAAACTATCTCTCTTATTAAACCTATCATAAAATATATATCATTCTCTCCTGTCAAAATCCTAATCACAGATAGTTTTATAATTCCTGATGAAAATTTAACAAAATTATTTTAAAGATGTATTAATCTGCATCTCTTTTGTTAAACTCCAGAAAGCTTGTTTTGCAGAAAAATGCACACATTTCAAAAGCATGCATGAAAAATTGAATAAGCTGTGTACTGTTATGATGATGTAATAGCAAAAAATGAGATAAATGCCACCTGCAATTCATCTATTTATCCCCCTAAAAATTCTTTCAAATAAAAAATTTCATATACTAAACATAAAAATATTTTCCTCATTAAAAATTTATAAGAGGGTAAGTTTCTCAAATATTTCACATTCAAGGAGAAGTATATTTTTTTCTGAATATCCTGAAACACACCCAAAATGAGTTTATGCATAATATTCCCTTCTCTGGAATCTTCTCATGGCACTTCAAAAAATAAATTATATAAACAACAAAAAATGGCCACTTCTGCCATTGAAAGAAAGTGTAAGCAAGAAGCTTCCAACCAGTTACGTATCAGTCAACTGATGACAAAAATTTCCACAACTGAATCTGTGTCATCTCTAATGACAAGTCATGTCTCCTTCCTTCCAGTTCCTTCTTCTTGAAGTAATAGTGCATCCGAGAATTAAAGAGCCAAGAAGACAGGTCTGCTTGCCATAAAAACTTCTCATTTGATTTGTGCAAGAATAAATCATGCTCACAAAAAGGAATGGGCACTCTTCTAAATTAAAGAAATCCCAATAATTACAGTCAAAGTTCTCCAGTTGGCTGAAACAAAGCCAGCAGAAGCATTAACCTAAATGTCTGCTTCAGCAAGAGCCAGAAAATGCTAATGTTGACATTCAGCGTCGAGAAAAATTATACAGAAAAAAAAAATGGCACCAAAAAAAAAATCACATATCAGTGGAAGGACTTATAAGAAATGAAAATCTGGGGAAAAGATTTTAAATTCCACAGTCAACTAAACAAGAGTTTTGTTTTCATTAGGGGACTGTTATTTTGTAGAATGAAAACAGTTATTTTCTGAAATGTCACTGTTAGAGCTATTCAGCTTTTTAATGGTTGACGTAAGATTTGGAGAAAAATTAAAAAGTCACATGTTAAACAATTCAGCAGTTTAATGTGATGTAAATCTAGTTTTAGATTTTTCATTTATTTCCTGAACATACTAATTATTTTAAGATTATGATATAAAAGTACTTTTAAAGAGAACAATGATGATCATCCTCAACTGAGAACCTCAAACCATCACATGGGTACATGGGTATCTCAGGCACATAAAACAGAGGAAGTGATGGCAAAACTGAGTAAAATTTTTACCATATAAATCACCAAAGTAATGTCACTGTTAATATGCACGTATTGTTGTATTATATTCATAATACCTCAAGAGTGGCCTAAGTGAGAATTTAGCCTTTGAAATTTACAGAAGAAAATGGAAATCAACATACGTTATAGAAACAAAATGTACTTATGACTCTCTAAATTATGAAAATAAAGTATCGCTCAAATGGAAGAAATATTATCAAGTAGCCTTATTTCACATAAATAAAAAAATTATATTTGATTTCTAAAAATATGATAAATTGTAATGGCATTAGCCATGTGATATAATCACAGATAAAATCTGAATTATAGACGTACTTAATATCATGGAACAAATAAGGTGACATTTCATTTTCTTTTGTGTCACCATTTCATTTGTGTACAGTGACTAAGATGCAATGTGTGATTCAGGATGAGTCATTCTTATAAAGGAATTTTAAATGTATTAGGGTAATGAATAAATTCTAAACTTTTTAAAATAACAGTAAGGAATCTGAGAACATCAAAAATACTTTCAGATAAATGCCATTTCATTCTGAGCAGGGAAAACATGGTTATACTTAATTTTGTGTTATACTTTAACCATGAGGCCACCAACCATGGTGTAATATTTGGGTTGGGTCACATGTTCTTTGACAGTTGTTTTTAGAAGTAGAGTAGATATTTCAGGATGATGACTGAAATTGAGTAAGGCAAAGAAAACGAGCCAGTGGTGAGTAGCAATAACATAAGAATTCCAAATTAAAACCCACTGTCTTCTACTTAAGAAAGTCTTGTACACTATACTTGTCCTATCGTCTAGTGTACAAGATTCTTAACGACCAGAACCTCACAGTTATGTGTCTGACAGCAGGTTTCATGCCACAATACAATATCTTTTGTGAGCTTAGAAGAGGAAATCATTAGTCATGTTAGTTCCCTATGCCTGAAATACTCACCTTCTGGCCCCTGCATTGCCTCTTAAAAGTCTACCTCTTCATCAAGCCTTTTGCATTAATCACTCTGCTTTAAACATGTTCAATTATTCAGCCATTCATTTAACTATTCAACAAACATCTGCATATACTCTATATGCTATAAAATCTATTAGACACTGGGCCAGATACGAAGAAGGAATGTCTCTATACATTTAACATACTCTGTGGTTCTACAGTTATTTTTTGAATGTAACTTTTCCTTCTGCATTTAAAATTTCCAAAATCTGGGATTATCCCCTTCCATATAGAAAGCAGTAAATTTACTGCTGGAAGAGACACATACCAAGTGTCTATTAGAACTACTTTTACCCTTTCTCAAAAGCAGTTGTATATTTAAAATTATAATCTCTGTGTCACAGTTATTGAAATAGTAATTTTTAATAGGAACATTTAACATATACATTACAAGTTGGTGTTTATTGTTGGTTTTATAATTTCACCAACCCAAGTGGTATCCGTCAAGTTCTTTACACGCAACACAGTAATCTCTCTGGTAGCAGTGAGTGAATGAGTACGGGCAACAACTAAATGAAGGAGGATGCCAGTACCACTGCATTTCCTGTCTGGTAACACATCGTCAGAGATCCATAACCAAGGGGAGCACGAAATAGATGATCAACACAAACATGAAGGTAACACTTTACAATGGAAATGTCACACTTACATTACACTATATTAAAATAGAAATGTATGAAAAGATGATTCTTACTATTCAAAATTTCATGTATATAAAATGATTCCATGGGATTTTTTTTTTTTCTTAAAGAGGTATATGCTATAATACCATTGATTTTTTTTTTTTTTTTTTTTGGACACGGTCTCTTGCTTTGCCTTATTAAGAAATAGCACTGCTGGGTAATTCCTTGTTACCTCCAAATAATTAATCCTAGGAACTAAGAATTATTGAGATTAACCCTAACATAGAAATCAGAAGACCTGGGTTTTAGAATGAGATCCATTATCTACTAGGTATTTGGCCTTGAACAAAGTGTGCAGTCCTTCAGCATCTCTCTTAATGCTTCTACCAAACAAAATGATACCTGACCTCCTCATCCAGTATGGTTGCTGTGAAAGTGAAGTTAATGAAACTGTAAGCAAGTGGAAGCTAGCAAATGCTATTTAAAACAAGAGGTAGTGAAATATACGGTTCTCTAAACAAATATTTGGTTCTCTAAATGTAAGTATAGGAGAAAACAGCTTTCAGAGAACCTGAAATGCACAATTTTACCAGCCATTAAAAATGCAAGATACAGGAGTGTCTTCTAGGTCTGTATTCATTCATTCAACATGTATTTATTAAGTGCCTACTGTGAACCAAGTGTGACTTTAGGCCCTGGGATTACAGCAGTGAATACAATGAGTGTATTTCCTTATTTCACAAAGCTAGCATTCTAATGGAGAAAAAGACCAAAAAAAAAAAAAGGAGCTCAATACCAAGTGTTATGAAGTAGTAATGCATAATCACGAGAGGGAAAGGCATGGACAGGTTTTGGGTGTCTGGGAAGACATTCTCTCTAAGATAGAAACATCTGAGAATGAGAAAGTGAATGATAATAAAGCTTCAGGTGTGTTGACACTCCTTCACCTTAATTCCGTCTCCCAGGGGTGGACACGTGACTAAGCCAAACAATAAAATATTCTGTCCTAGAAACTTGGAATCAGCACTCTAAGACTGTAATCTGTGAAAGTGCTTGGACCAGGCAGTGCTATAAAGATGGCCTGGGGTGGCTTGTTGCTGCATGGTGGGCCAAGACCATTGATCCATCAAAGAATGAAGGAGATGAACACATGCAGAGATGAGAAACCACATGTTCCTGGGGGAGATGCAATGACCTCAGTTCTACATGGCTTCCCAGTTCCTGGTTCTAGTCTCTTCTGAGGTACAGCTGTCTTTTCATTCCATGGGGTCCATGAGGTGCATCTGGAGCCTTCAGATAAATTTCCTTCTTTTGCTTGAAGTAATCCGAATGGGTTTAACTTTCTAAAATGTGGTTATTACAACTGGGCTAAATTGCTGCCCTAGCTCCCCCCAGAAGCTCATTTGGAATCCATTTATCAAATTAGCACTGAACACTAAAAGAAAGCATGGTATGGTGAGAAAGGTACATGGGATGGAGATGTGACGACAGTGAGTCAAAGGAACACCACTGTGACAGCTCCACAAATAAACACAAAAGAGAGCTCAGAATGTCTCTAAAACTCAGGAGGCTGTGCATACTCCTGTATCACGGCACACTGAATGGAGAGTTGACAGGACCTATCACCAATGTGGCCACTGGCTTTAGGCTCTACTTGGTTTCCTAAAACAACTATCTTTGAAAAACCTGTCATGATAGTACCAATTTGCTCATTTTAAAGTTTTCAGTTTTTTAATGTGCCTATCAAAATTTCACTCCAACCAATATTACAGAAATATTTGCATAATTACACATTCTTATATGTACGAGGATATTTACTGCAGCAGTTCTAATAGTGAGAAATTGGGATTAACATAAAAATACATCAAAAGTCAAGTGGTTTACTAAAGTATGCTATAGTCATAATGAAACATCAAATAATTAAAAAGTCATTAGGTTATTCTACATGTATTGGCACGAAATGAGGATCAAATTATAATGGCAAATGGAAAAAAGATAGCTTCAGGAAAGAATATACGGTATTATCCAAGGTTCAAAATAAGCATATGTGTGTACACTTTCACATGTAATCAGAATATGCAAAGAAAAATCTGTCAGGCTCTCCTCCAACCTCTTCACTGAGGAGATTATATCAGACTGGGATTAAAGGGAGATTTTCATTTTCTGATTTCTCATTTTCTCCACTGTTAACATTTTTCACAAATATGCATCACGCTTCTAATCAGGGAACCAATACTTATACTCAATCCATGCCTGTGCATAAAATAAAATATATGTTCAACTATATGAAATCTCACAGATTTAGGAATGTAGGGAAATATAAACTTTCTTTCTTTTTTTAAACTGCACTACAGTACTGTAAAGAAAGAAACCTAGTAATTTTATATCTTGTTCAGAAAAACCAGCAGTTTCAGAAAGGCACAAAGTACTGAAAGTACTAAAAATAACCCCCATACCACCACGGCACCCAGCTTTCATTTCACTCCCTTTACTATAAATACCTTAAGAATAGCACCCCTACTCTTGAGAGTACTCCTAACTGTGTGGCTGGAGAGGAAGTTGCCCTACTTTCTAGGCTAGAATATGGCTTTGGCAAAGGAGGGAGCTCCTTTGGGGAAGGAAAAATAGGGTTGTCATAGCACCCTGACAGGCTTTCCCCAAAAGGTTCAATTGGGAGATTACTGCACTCAGGTTAAAAATAAAGCATAGACGCTTTTTCAGAAATGGGTGACGAGTTTTGTCTTATTTGTGAGGATGCTTTATCTGGCACAGCAGGCAAACCTCCTTGCAGGAGATTTTCACGTGTGAACATACAACATGAAATCCATTTCCTTGGGGCTGGGCTGCCATAGACTAGTGAGTTCTTCATTTGCAAACACATGTGTAGTTTATTTAGGAATATGACAAATGTGTCAAGAAATGTCCTCTCACTTCCCCGCATACTTGTGAATACCACATACCAATTACCAATTGTTTGGCTGGATTTTTTTGTTGTTTGTTTGTTTAATTTCTTTCCTCCCCTTTCAGTGAATTTTGGAGTCTTTTGATAGTGCTTAGAAAAATATACAAGAATCCCCACCCCCAGCAATTTCCTGGTTCTTTTATTGTGTCTGAGGGCTGCATCACAGTTACAACAGCTGACATTTACCCTAAAATCTTACCTTAATCCCCAGTTTCTTTGGGGACAGCATTCCCTTCAACACACCAATCATAACATGGGGAAAATGCTAAGAATGTTTGGATTGGCTATATTCTCCCTAGTAGGCAGTATTTTATTTATTTATTTATTTATTTATTTATTTATTTATTTATTTATTTATTTATTTATTTATTTTACGAATAAGGTAAATCCCACAGCTTTATTAAGTTACAAAATGCCTCATAGAAGGCGTGGATATAAAGAAGGGGGAAAGAAACCCATAGCCATTTTATTTATAAAGTACATTATTTATTATTTCAGGACACCAAGAGTAATATTATAATGCATGTTCTTTCATTATTTCCTTAACTAGTTTTTGGGTGCGATGAACTAAAATAATTAGATGACTAGAGAATAAAACTGGAACAGAAGGTTTGTCCTTTCAACTTCTGAAATCTTACCTTTTTAAAAGTTAAGATTTGCATTCATTAACTGGGCCATTCCTTCAAGCAGCTGAGTGCCCACTCAGGACCAGGCTGAGGTTTGAAACATTACATTCCCCTTTACTGATGTTAATGGAATTTAAAACTACGGAAGCCAGTAAAATGTAGAGGTAATTTCTACCTCACATGCCCGACATGATTCAGCTTACCCTCAGTATGACCTTCTTGGCTATTCCAGAAACTTTATTCAATGAGTAATCCTTACAGTAAAAAAATGTATAACAAATCTCTTTTAAATGTCCTGTTCTAAATAGTCCATGAGGAACCACACTATTTTTATAACTTAAAATTTCGTGACAACTAAGAAATGCAAATGTAACTATAGTGACAGACATTTTTCACCTTTCATATTGACAAATATCAAAATCTGACAACACTTGCAATGGCAAGACTTCGGGGAAATAAGAACACCCATACACTATTGGTAGGAAAATATGGGATAAAACGGGCAATCAAATAAATAATAAATAATAAAATAATAACTAAATTAAAAAATTATAAATAAATAATAAAAATTTGGCAATATCTGTAAGTGGACAACGTAGCCATGTTTTGCTCCCAGAATCCCATTTCTAGGAATGCATTCCACAGACACACTGACACATGTGTGCAAAGATAAATGTGCATGATATTTACTGCAACACTATTTGTAAAAACCAAATGTCCATCAGTAGGTGAATAATTAAAGTACTTGAAGTACGCAACTTCTATATCATGAGATGAGCTGTAACAAAGAACAAAGTATCTCTGTGGAAAATATCAGGTGCAGGGAATACTACCGACAGACAGACAGACAGACAGACAGACAGACAGACAGACAGACAGATTTGAGTATACATAGAGGGTCTCTAGAAGGAAACTGCTAATACTGATTGTCTCTTGGGAGAGGAATATTCTTGTCACTGTGTATATACCCATTATTTATACAGTTAGAATTTTCATACCCTATACATGTATTACTTACTCTTAAATAAATGATTTTTAAAATCTCATCAAACTTTATCAAAAGTTTCCAATTGTTAATTCAACAGTTGTCAGTTGTTAATTAATTGTTAACATCAATTCCATTTTTTCACAATGCCTACTTTCTAACACCTACTTCATTAAAACTATTAAATCTTTAAGGTTCATTCAATTCAAATCCCAGCTTCAGCATGGAGCTTTCCCTGGTCACTCTACCCAGATTAAATTCTCATCTCTTCTAAATTTCAGTAGGACATACAGTCTACACCTCCATTATGCTTCATATGCTACTAGGTTTGTTATTGTTGCTTAACTTCCCATCCTGTCAATAAAAATGAACAGTCCTTGAGGGAAAGGACGAAGGGGTCGGGGAGAAGGCTTTGTTTATACCTCTCTCTGTGGTTAGCTACAGTGCAAAACATACAGTAGACTCTAGATATATGTAAACTGTTTGCCCAGAAGTGTACAGAAAGCAAACTGTATTGGGTAAAAGGCAATACCAGAAAGGCAACCCACAGAATAGGGCAAGCATCAATAAATACCCATATATACTTGATTCTAAGAGCCCACTGAATGTGTCTGTGCATAAAAGACTATTAGTCTATTTCAATCCTTTTTGAGATGCAATCCTTTAAGTCAATGCTGTTATATTAGAATTTAAAATTAGAGTATCTTTATAACTTCTGAGAGGAAAATTAGAGTAATGAAAAGATGATTACTAAATCCTAAATGTATAAACTAATATAACATGCTCATTCACCACCCTTGCCACATTCCTGCTTCCTTTAGGACTTCAGTTGAAATACTGCTTTTCATTTTTCTCTCATATTAAATCATCATTAGTAGTCTTCAACGCTGACAAGTTAACAAGTTCTTCCTTAAAAAAATAATGACTTGGCACTGAATTTCAAGTTATCTCTAAATGGCAGTTACAAATATGAAAATATTACTAGACAACTCACTCTAAAATGACACTTAGATTTTAATCTGAAACAACACATTCAAATAACAAAATAATGTAGAATGAATATTCTATCCATTTTTTCTCATTTATAAGGCTGTCTTGATCATTGTGTTTGTTTTCATCTATACTACTACTTAACCTAGGACATTTAAAGAGGTCTAAATATTCATTACGGATATACAAAGTTCAATATTGCTTACTCAACAAATATTTTAAAACAGATCATTTAAAAATCTTAAACGAATTCAGTGGTAGAGGTGGGATTATCTGATTTTTCTATGCTTTCAGCATTATAGGGAGTAGATAAAATATTTTTGAAAATGGAAAAAACTTGACACATTAGTTTGGCTAAGATTATCCCTTCTTGATTCTTCCCTGAAAGGTGCTCTGAACTTACTTACATAGATCTTTGCTTTTAAAAAAAAATTTAAACAACCATAATCATTGTAGAAAAGATGCATAAAACAGGAAAATCAGTATCATGATAAATAGTGACGATATTAGGGAGGGAAGAGTAGCAATCAGAGTGTAAAGGAAAGCTACAGGTGCTAGAAAGATGGTCCGCAAGGTGAAATGGAACTATGATGGAGAGAAGAGATGAAAACTAAGTGACACACGGAAGAGGCCAATGTCATAGAAGAGAAAAGAAAAGTGAGATTAGAGAACTAGCAGACTCAGAAACTATCAGTCCAGGGATAGCAATTTCATCCTGCGTTCCAGCTATGGGTCTCTGGAGAGAATACCGGCATCTTTTATTGAACTACATGTTTTCTTAGGTGCTTCTAGAATTGAAGCTCTGTGGTTCTATGTCAGATGAAGAAAAAAATAGTTCTAGGTTACCAGGGTTCTGGTCAGTTTGGTGCTAGTAAGTGTTACAGACCTTGGAGACATAACCTGAAAAATATATATTCAAGAAGCCTTCCAGGCTATAAATATGATGGCAAGGAACATTCTCGTGAGTAAGATTTTCAAGGGATTGAAAGAAACACTAGTCTAAAGCGTTCATCAAGTCAAGTCAAGGATATTGTGTATCAGAGCGGACTCACAAGGTGAAAAATCCAGACAGACATAGGGAAAGCACTATTAAGAACTAGGTATATGATATTTAGACTTCCTCATATTAAGGACATTGTACAAGAGCAATATCACCTCAGTTTATGTCATTAAAATTATACAATTCTAGGCCTGTGATTTTATCCACTTATAAGATAAGATGATGCTATAACGAGTTTTCATAAGGAGGCCTCAGCCTGGAGAGACTGAGAAATAACAGGCCCTGCAAACCAACATGCTCTGACTTGTGATGCCTTCCGGAAAGCAAGACTCCCCTGCAGAAGGCGAAAGATGTAACAGATAGAATCACTAACATCTTAATTGTCTTTTTATAACATATAAAGTATTTCCACATTCATAATTTTAGTTACCCTGCAATATTATTGCAATCCTTAATTCCATTTGTATCCCTCTGACAGCAATTATATTTCTCTAGAACTTCTCCCTGAACGTAAGAGGATCCACAGAAATGACTGCGCATTTAAAAACATAAGGCAAACACAAGGACCATTGTGTATCTCCAGGGTAAACTGTCATATTCTAGCATATTCTGTACTGACTGCGACTTAGCAATAGCTAACATTTTATTCTATTCAGCTGCCTGTTTATTCCTGCATTATCTTCCTTTCCTTCAGAAACATGGCCCCTCCCAAAACAAGCAACTGAGGTTAGCTTCTGCAATGCAAGAGGTCAAAGACACACAAAGAGGAAAAACAATCATTACAAAAATGAAAACGTGAATAATCAAATCAAAAGAAAAGATCAAGAAAGGGTACAATAGAAAGCCCCTTTATTGGGCAGACCCTCACATAGTGCTTTCTAGTACCAGGTGATGTTTTACCTCAGGCAATCATCATCACAATCCAATAAGGTAGATGACATTATCCTTATATTACAGAAGAGAAAACTGAGTCACAAAGAGGGGAAGTAATTTGTCTCGGGTCACACAGCTGGTAAATGCCAGAGCCTAGCTTTGAAACCAAGCACACTTTTAACCACTTCATGTGCATATATTATTGTCTTCTCTTTAGCAGGTTTTTAAAAATTGAGTATAATTAACATATAACATTGTATTAGTTTTAGGTGTACAACATAATGATTTGAAAATGATTACCGGAATCAGTTTAGTTAATATCCATCACCCACACGGGGATATATTTTTTTTTCCTTTGGTGAGAATTTTTAAGATGACTCTCTTAGCAGCTTCCAAACATACAGTGCAGTACTGTTAACTACAGTCACCATGCTGTCTATTATATCCCCAGAACTTACTCATCTTATGAGTGGAATATTGTACCTTTTGACCCCTTTAGCCATATGCTGCCTTTTCTTTGTCACCTTCTTTATCTGTTCCTTCAGTGAAATTCTTTAAACAACTTTGCAGTTAACCAGAAAATATATATATTTAGGGGGGGAAAAGGAGAGGGAAATTGCCCTTTTGAGTAGATTGGCAATGTTTTTAAGAACAGGACAGAGCAAAAGGCAGGCTCTCACGTATTCAAACTTTTAAAAATACTATAAAACTCTGTCTTAGGTATCACAGGCAATAGGAAAAGGTGGAGACATGTCAACATCACAGCCCTAGGTTTTATTTAATTTCTAAGAAAAAAGAAAACAGTATACATAAAGGAAATTATTAAAGTTACAAGGCACAGTAAAGGCAACACACAAGTTTTAAATGGCGTAATGAGCACCATTTGCCCTAAGGACAGGTTCTTATTATTTTCTCCCAAAGAGGAAAACTTCCCAAAGTAAGTATTTGAAACCATTCACAGAGCATATTCAAAAAAATCTGACAATACAGTTTCAGAAAATATCAATCCACCTATTTTACATAACCAATAAGTCTCAAAAACCAAGTCTAAAATCCATTTTTATGTGTCTCCCAAACAACTTTAAGTGTGATGGTTCAAAATGAGGGCTTGGCCTTGATTTATTAACATCCTTCCCTTATAAACCTAAGTAGTTAAACATATTGTACTAGTTCCCATCGACTGTAATATATTATCACTCCATTTCTCATATAGCTAATGCTTAAAATTCTATAAGATAATTATGGTAACTTACATTTATATCATTGTTCTACAATTATTAATATAAACCACAAAACACATTCACTATCTCATTTAATTCTTCTCAAAGCAATCTCATAGGGCAGACAAGACATCATCTTATTTTATGGATGAGGAAATTGAAGCTGAGAGAATTCAGGGCATTCTGTCACCAGAATTTATAGCTTCTGCTCACTTAATCCACTACATCATACCTAAAGCCAGATCGCATGCATAAAAGGAAGTATATTTGTCAACTTGACTAATTACAATTTCATAGGTATTCTAATTCCAAAAGAAATTAAATAGTAAACCAAGTCTTTATTATCAGTCTTTCTGAATAGTACAATTCTTTAAGAAAACAGGGAATCAAACATTGCCACACATGTGATCAAGAGAGAAGGGCTCATTCAAACACACACACACATGCACACACACACATGCATACACACCACTATGATAACTGGCGTATACATAGAAACACCATGGTTTTCCAAGAGATGTTACATATACCATACGTCTAAAATATATAACAACTTTGAAATAGGTTTCAAAAGCTGTTGTTTAAAACATTAATAATTAATCATTGGTGTATGGTTTATGATTCAATAATTTCATTATGTTCTGGAACGTCTTTAAAAAGTTCTTGCTACTAATTTACTATGGTTTAATATTTTATTCTTGCTCTTCAAGAATGTAAATACTATAATAACATGACATTTCTTTTCAAATTAATGTTAAGTGTTGTTCAAAGACCGAAACTCTTATTTCTCCATCAGAGAAAAGACCTAATACTTTTCCCTATGGCACATAATTAGCTGAACCAATGCTTACAATGTATTTTAAACTCATTTAAACTTTATTCCAGGTACAAAGGAGATTAATCTGCCCAGAATTCTAGGCAATTTGGCCATTTCACTTATATTCTATTAAGAACTATCATATTTCTTACTAGGTTCGGAGGAATGAAATTATATGTTTAAGTTTTTTCTGCATCCAATACAAATATTCTTATCAAAATCGACATTTCAAAATATAAATAAAAGAGAAGATAAAAAACAATACACATACAGGTGTCTTTCAAAAGCATTTTGATAAAGATCTATGTCATGAAATGGCTTCACACATGCTAGATTGTTGAGTGAAAATTGTGAATTCTTTATGGGATCACTAGGTGGCATATTGCTCTGAGTTGTCTGCACCAGACCAACAGGAGCTTGTTATCAAGGAGCGAAATAGAGGACAGGGAATGCCTTCAAAGAAATAAGCAAGAGTACATACTATGCTTTCATAAGAACCTTTGTTTGTGTTGACATGAATAAAATTATTTAAACTAAAACAACAGAACCATTCGGTAATCTGTCATATCTTACGAGAAAGGAAATTATTGAAACTAAAAATCACAACGGTAAAATAATGTGTGAATTCTACCATTATAAACTTTTCCTTAATAACTACAGTATTATAAAATATTATATGTGTATGTAATATCAATATCTATATCACTATAGTGCATATATATTTAGATATTGCATATTATTTATTTATTATAAAAACATTCTTGTGTGCTAGGGTTAAATAGGTTTAATTAAAGTAAGATACATGAGCAGTTTTTTTTAAGTAGCTTTTAATTGTATCATTACAGATTCCTCTCCTGTAAGTAACAGACTCAGAAGCATTTACTTGTTATAAGTGTATTCTCAAAAACTTCAGTCTAATGTACCATTTTTACAAAAAGAAAAGAAAAATACACATGTCTAGCATTTTCTAAATAGTCTAGAAAGGAAGAGAATTTCTAGAAAATCTAAAACAAAATAGGATTTTTAAAATGTTTATATAGCTTTCTTCTATTTTTTTTTTCTTTTTTATATGCTGGTATTTGCTGGACAAGTATTACTTGTATTCTTAAAAGAGAATAAAATACATTTTCTAAAAGATAAACACAAAATGGCAGACTGAAAAACAAGCATATAAAGATTTAAAAATAAATGACTTTTTTATTCCACCATTACGTGTCCACCTTTTATATCCAGCCGAAGAGCATGAACACAGCATGTTATGACAGCTAATCTATCTTTGGAGAAGTCATTACTGTAGTGAAGTAAATTTCACTTGATAACTCTATGGCAGTTTCATAAACTGCCGAGGATTTTGTTTGTGCTTTAATTTTTTTACTTACACACTGAATATTACACCTTTTTAAATATTTCCATTTAATAGTCCAATCACATTATCACAAATATTGCTCTGTGTCTCTTCAGAAGTGGAATCACATCAGTTCAATATATCTAGTTTAAGAGAAGGTTTAATAGGATACTTACCAAGAATTTTCTATATACAACGTTAAGTTAAACATTTCCTATTTCTTCAACTACATATTTTACCAACATCATGATAAAGGTTTTCTTTTCAATATATCACACAGTAAAATGCCTGGTTTGTACTTTTTGTTTTCTCGCATTTTAAACTTAACAATATTTAATACATGCACTTAGAAACTGGATATTCAGGAACACCAAGAACTGTAATACTTTTAAAGAGTAAAGATGTATGGCCCATTCATTTAATAAACAGGAAATACAACCATGTTTTAAAAAATAATCAAATTGAAAGACAAAGAAAAGTCTATTATTGATAAAAATATATTTACAGAAGGAATAAAAGTGAAAGCCAACTAAGTTCCATGCCTTTCCATTATATTTTTACAGGTGTTTTGGTCTTATTTACCAGTTTAAATTGGTGCACACTATAGACCCCTGGGCTGCCATTTATGAAGTAAAGTAATTTGAAAAGAAGATATGTGCAGTTGATTTATTTACTTTGACTTTGGTTTAACCTTGAAGAAAAATGTTAGCTTCCAGAAGACAAGAGCTTTAAAATTATAATTTAGCAACACAGCATTCTTATAGTAGATTGTAGAAATTTAACACCATTAAATTTCTAATTTTAGTTATGAAAATACAAACTATTTCTGAGCTCTGAATTTTAATTTGAAAAGTGAATTATTCACTATTTTGTTTCACAATCTAAGATGCCATTGATTATGAGACGCATCATTTTTAATGTAACATAAAGAAAAAAATGTTGTTAATTATGATAAAACCCATTTTCATATGAATTTCAAATTTATTCTTTCTGAAAAGAATTATTGAGACTCATTGACACATAATTTTTATCATATATGACTCTTAATTACACTAAAACAGGAAGACATAAGTGAAATAAACTGGTTATCTTCAAACTTCTGCACATTCAGATTTTCTGTGCCACGAATGTTTTAAGGTTAAGGCACTAATATGTTCTCTCACGCAAGATCAATCTCTATGCCACAAAATGGTAGTTGATGGGCCATTTCTTAAAGTGCTCCACAACTGTCTCCGGGATTTTCTCCCAACACATTGCCACCCTTTCTGCAAATTCCTTTCTCAAAGAATCTTTAAATAGTTTGTTGACTGAAAATTTGAACCATTGCAGTCATGTCACCTGGATTAACAACCAAGTTAGCACATGTAAGCAATGAAAATTATATCACGGCTGCTGTCTCGAATTTGGGGTGCATCTCATAATCCATGAAGCAAATATAAAGCTTCATGGATTATGAGATGCACCCCAATTTTAAAGCCATTAAAATGTGTAAAATACTCTATCGCTTAGAACTAAGGAAATATGATATTCATATTTATTTCTTGTTAATCTGCAATTAGAAATAAGAGTCTTCATACATCTCCGATCTTATAATTATAAAATCTACGTTAATTTTTGTGCTCTCAACTAAGTATTTAATAAGATTGGATACATAACACTTATAAATCATGTCTGAGCATTCACAACCCACTAAAATATACATATGTTAAGTTTCAACAAAATGCTTTTATTACAACAATAAATGTGAACATCACCGGTTTTAAAGTTTTATGAATAATGACGTAGCACAAACATATGGTAAGGATCAGGGGCACCTAATGAATTTAGGACGGCACTTGAGCAAAAATAGACTTACTTGTTACTACTGTTCATGTATCAGTCATGAACTCCGAATATATGAAATCTGAGCTGTTCTGACGAATCCTAGAAATTTGCTGTATGTAGTAGTAAAGTATAAAGAACTGGATTATTTTGCTAAATCTGCTAAAGCATGTATTTCTGCTCCCTTTCCTTCACTTTAATACCAATTGATAAATTACAATGACTAAAATTTAATGACAGTGCTGAAATGGCAAATTTCCTTAAAATAGGGAAGTTCTAAAGAGTACAAAGCTGGAGAGCAGAAATGGGGCTTTGGATCTGAAGAGGTTGCAATCCTGGACCTGCCACATACTCACTGGGGAAGCTCAGACACCTTTCTTAGGATAAGTGAAATAGAAGAAAACACTTCATTGGTTTGCTGCAGGACTTAAGGAAATGAGGTAAGTTGGGTAACACTATATCTGGTACATCGGAGGGATTCAGAAAAACACTAATTTCATCTTCTGACTCACAATACCTTTGTAATAAAATAAAGTCCTGCCTGACGCGTGCTAATTGGAAATCTGAAATTTCAGCCCCATTTACAGCTCCTGAGCATCTCAAGTGTCATCCAGATTTTTCCCGGCTACAGTCTGTTACTTCTACAACTTGAAATCATCTATTCAGTGCCCTGAGGAATAAATTGTTTATATTCATGTAAATGTTCATGTAAGTCATCTTTCTAACGGGCCTTGACTATAGTGGGGGTGGAATAAAATCTGATATCAGTATTTGAAGAATCGGAAGATTTAAAAAAAATTACCAGAAACCAGTACAATAAAGGAAGTTAGATTTACAAACATTGGCCATGGAGATTCCCCATATAGGAACTCAGTTCTAAGGTTCTACTCAGAGAGAAGTGAAGACAGTAGCCAATCCATAACACAGCTGAAGAGAGAAGTGCAAACTTGTCATCCAAGAAACTGTGCTTGGTTGTCTGTTTGCTTGATTGTTTTGGCCCATAAAATACGTTTAAAAATGTATTAAATAGCTTCAATATTTCAGTATAAAGAGATTTCACATAGAAATTGACTTCTGGCTTTCTTAAATAATTCCTAAATCCGGCCACACCAGCCCCAATTTATTCATTTATATTACTTCTCTCGCTCTTTAATCATATGAGCATAAACCTTGGTTCAAAACAAGCTTTCTCCCGAAAAGCTCTTTCAGATGAACACCAGGTCATACACCATTGCACAAAATATACCCTTAAGTCTGTGTCCTTATTCGTCTTAGGTTACTGTTCTATTTTTTCCACGGATTATCCTCTCAAACTATGTCACTTAGAGCTCTTTCTCTACGGAAAATTCTAGAGTCGTCACCCTGTGAGTTTACACTGTCTCTGGGACAGGGTAGCACCCATGGTGTACAGTGTGTTTCACCCTGAGTGCAGGAAACTGTGGGTGATTCCCCTGGGCTCCAAACTAGTGGCAGCTCAAGGAATGAGCCCTCAAGTGCTAAATTCTAAGCCTTTCTTTCCTGGAGCATCTTTCTATAAATGATAACTGCTTCTTGCTGACCCAGTTCAAGACCATGAAGGCTTTATAGTTGAATCAAAGGTGTGAATGACATTTCAAAGTACACGATGATCCAAGAACTATTGTGAACTTCATTAAAAAATCCAAAACCCACAGAAGAGATGCTGACATCTTCAATCGTATATATCAAGGTGCATTCCAATGTGGATTTTCTCCTATACCTGTTTATTAGTAAACTTACTTTCCTGATAAAATCAACCATACTATACCATTTATCTTTAGTACACTATCTGATAATTACATACAGTTTTCATAATTGCTGTACACTTTTGTAAGTTACATGTCATATAATATACTTGTATCATGCAAGACCCTAAAAGATATTCAGGGGGAATAAAATTGGGAGGGATGAAAAGATAAAATAGTTTCTAAGGTGATTTTTTTCAGCAATAATATTCCCAACTTTTCAGTTTTGTATTTATTTTTAAATGGGACCTGAGTCCAAAATTCTTACAGAAGCAGGTAGGAAATAAAGAGAAAAATGATAAGAATAGAAATTATGACATTTTCCAGTTATAAATAAATTTAAAGCAAGAAATTTTAAGGAAACAGTCATAAAAACAGGCTGTTGGAATATATCCTCTTAGAATTGAAATTATAAAAAATTTTCTAGTTATAAATAAATTTAAGGCAATTACATTTTTAAAAGCATTAGAATCAGAAGGCTGCATTGCATTTTGTATCTGAAGACCATAAAACAGACTTTGAGTGACTTTCCTGAATAGTTAATTCTAAATCTTCAGTTTTGTAGCACACGTCATGACCAGAAAATAACCTACAGGGTAACACTAGTTTTGCCCAGTGAACTGTGGAATAGCTTGAATAACTGCATATTTTCATGAGGTTGGGTATCACCAAAAAAGAAAGAAAAACAAAACGAAAAATCTACCCCATCTAGAAGAGATATAGGAACCGAATATCTCTGGAATTTTCCTGCTTCTTTTGTAAAGATCATGTGACGACCCATAAGCAAATACCTTTCCAATACATTTATTTCTCTTTCCTGCAGCAATTACCACAGAACAAAGCAGTTAATACTTGTTGATTTTGCCTTCAACCTTCTTCTTATTACAATCCCATATTCAGTAGCTCTTAAAGGAAACACTGAGTGGTGCAGCTCATCTGGATTTACCCAGAGAAATTCACCAAAATAGTGGCCACTGTTGTCAGTCACAGACCACCTGGTTCAGAAACTTCTCTGTAACATTGCCCAGGGGCATCCTCTCACACTAGATGTTAAAAGAGAAACAGCTGAGAATGATTGAAGCTGCACTATGAAGTGAGAATTACATATGATTTGCTTCATAGTTAAGTTAACCATAAAAATATGCAACACGGAGGGAGTCTGATATTTTAAGCCTCTAGATTACTTCTCTCTGGGAGAAACTTGAAGCCAGATGTGGCTAAAAGCACAATCTATTTTTCTGGCCTTGTGTGAAGACCAGAGTCCATTTCATACCCTCTGTTCTGGGATAGTCAGTGACTTATGCTGGGGAATTGAACACAAATTGCCAAGCCTTCTCAGTTCATTCACTGTTCAAAGTTCACATCTCAAGGAAAAATCCTCATCAGGAATGTTACCACAATAGTTTCACTTTTCTCCTATGTGCTAGGATATACCTGCTGCCATTTACTAAAAGCCCACGAGTGGCTCCTCTATTTGCATTAGATCAGTGTCACTGTCATTCTCCCCAAACCACTTCCTACCATCTGCATCTCTTTATGATGAATATGCACACATTTTCACCCAAAAACCTCTGAAAGAATAATATATCACGTGACTGGATAAGTAATAAGATATACAAATATGAATACAACAAAAATGCAAAGTATAAAAACCAATCAGAGGAAAATCTCTGACAGCTCCTCAATAGCTTTTATAATCTTTATAGAATTACTATATGACCAAACAATTCCACTCCTAGGTATAAACCCAAAGAATTGCAAACAGATGTTCAAATAAAAAGTCATCCACAAATGCTTGTTGCAGGCTAGTCACAAGAGCCAAAAGGTAGACACATCCAAAATGCCACCCCCACCCCCCCCGAAGAATAGACTGACATAATGGGGAATACCCATACACTGGAACATTATTCAGCAAACAAAGGAATAAAGTACTGATACATGTAACAACATGGATAAACACTGAAAATACTCCCAGTGAAAGAAGCCAGACAGAAAAGGACACGTGCTGTACAAACTATGAACCATTCATATGAAATATTCAGAATAGGCAAATCCATAAAGAAAGAAAGCAGGTTAGTGGTTGTCAGGGGCGGAGGGGAAGAGAGAATATGGAGCGACTGCTTACTATGCGTAGGGTTTCCATTTGGGGTTATGAAAAAGTCCTGGAACTAGATAGTGGCCTGTCCACACAACACTGTAAATGTAGTGAATGCCACAGAATTACACTTTAAAAGGGTTACAATGCTGAACTTTATGTTATTAGTATTTTACCACACTAATAAAAAAAAAAGTCAAACTGGCAAATTGTTCATGATGTATGTGTAAACGACACACAAATTGTCCCTGAAGGGACTTCTATGAAAGACTGGAAACAAGAGACGAACAACTTACTTTGCCATTAAATAGGGTGTTCTTTCTAAAACTTCTTTAGATCCCATACTTTAAATTCAGCATGTTTCATGTGGTGGTGGTGTTAAATAGAATAGAACAGCAATTGGGATTCTCTTTGAAAAGAGAAAATGTTAGGAAACATTCCTTGTTTTCTTTACACTTCCGTTATAAAAATAGAGGAACTAGAATGCAAATTACCGAAAAAGATGGCTATATTGTTAGAGGCAAAATCATGTTGGAGGTGATGTACAGAAGATGCCACCTACAAAGAGGAGGATCTCTTGGGCCTTTGACCCCCTTCATCAAACACAGAGCCCCACCCCAAATCTCACCTACTGGACCACTGCTTTGCAAATACGAATTCAATATTGTGGGGAGAAAGTAGTGTCTTAAAACTCGAGTCGTAAGTATCATCTGGTTCAACCACATTTCAGAGATTAGAACATGTGGGGTTTCAGGTCAGTGTCACACAGATAAACTCAATGAACATTTTTATATTTTCATATATATTGTCTTAAATGCCTTTGTTGTAAAGATCAGCTGATTTTGAGTCGTATGTTCCTTCCACCTCACCGCCTCTTGCTGCCATAACGCCAGAGCCAAGAAGAAAACCCACAATGTGTTCTTCTTTTTCATACATCACCCTGTTCCCTCACCAGAAATGGTAAAATAAAATACAGAGCACAAGAATTTTCTACTAGGCTAATATACTAGTGTTGATAATCCAAATCCTATTTGACAGGTACAATCAGAAGTTAACATTACACAAATACGTATGTAATACACTATCTCAGCCAATTTTTATGATTAGAATGCAGTATATTCCATAAAGCTGTTGCTAAATCAAAATTTCAGTAGAGATAGAGTAAATACGTAATTTTCTAAAACAATTCAAAAGATAATTTTTTAACAGACTGTTACATTTGGAATACAAATTTATAATTTTCTAATTAAGGAAGGAAATTAAATTACAAGTTAATGTTACCATCATGGAACAAGCTATACTCACTTGTAAAGAAGGAAAGAGAGTAAGTCATATTAAAACAATACACAAAAATCCTGATTTGTGTAGACAATGAATTGCAATTATAACCCTCAAATTTTGCTTTTCTTCGTAGGTAATAAGTAGTACCACAACTAATCATAGACTAGCAATGCTTTTAACATTAATGACAAAAACAGCTACTCTGCTTTATGCCTACTTTTGGCCAACAGCTGAGCTAGCCCACTTGACATATACCATTTCTAACCCTCACATTAAACCTCTATATAAGCAAAATACCCCCATTTTACAGACTAGGAAACATGAGCTTAGAAAATTTAAGTAATTTGACTAACTTAGAATTATTATTAAATGGTGGAACAAGGATTTAAATGGTGCTGCATATGGTTCCATTCGCTGGTCCTGCCAGTTCACCACGCAGATGGTCGCCTTTTGATCAAAGCCCATGATCATATTTTCAGAAGAATCTCTACTTTAAAGATTACAGAAATGTTTTAAAACTAGAAGATAAAAGGCACTTGTTGACATATTAGTTTAATGCAGCTACATCTATTTTCTAAAGACAAAACTATAATTGGCATATTTATAATGTACACAAAGTACTGTAACATAGAGCCTTTACCCCCCTAAAAGACCTTTTACAGAGCGATGGGGATTAGTTTAAAAGCATTTCATCAGGGAGATTACTCAGCGAAAATCGGTCATTAATTTAAGAAACTAAAATTAATATTTTGTAGTTTTGACACTTTGATAACATACAGGACCTCCCTTCATTTTTAGACCTTTGCTGTAGAGTCCCCTAAAACAGCAAAATTCTGTGAAAGACAGTGAAAACTTCTCCAGCACTAATGTGTTGCTTCACGTTACTTACATCTATTTCAAGCACGCTCATGCAATTGAATTATTCAAAAGGCATATCTAGCAAGTTTTTTAAAAGAAAGGCAAATTTTTAAAAAGAAAGCCAATTTTAAAAGAAATACTAGAACCTACTATTGCTATTCTAACTTCATCAATTCCCTGTGCATTTTTTTTTTCTGACTTTAAGTCATAAAGAAGAGGTGAGTATAAGCCCTGCTTAATAGGTCAGAACAAGCAACTTGGAATATCTAAAGCCAAGCTTTTTCCTATGCTTGTCTGTCTGTCCAAAACAAAAAACAAACAAACAAACAAAAAAACCAAAAAACAGATTGAGTGAAATAACTCCACATGTACAGTAGGAGGCAATCCATTCAATTTCTGATAAACATCTCTGTGGAGGCAGTGGGGTGGGAATCCATAAAATCATAACTGCAGTTGTTTTTGTTTTTAAAAGAGAAAGTTTGAAGTTATTCATAAATATTTATTTGAATACATGACTCACACATAATGTCTTCTGCATTAATATTCAGACTACTGTGGTTCAACTTCTGTGTTTTTGATTTGCCTTCTATATCAAAATGAACTAGATTTAAAAATGATTGAACCATCACTTAAAATAACATGATAATGTTCCAAAGAGACTTCTCAATTTTGTAAAATGCCAAGGTAAATTAGTAGTAAAATGACTGCATGTAAAGACAAAATACACAAGTATAGGTATCATGAAAATAACAAAGGAAAATTACACAATAGTCCCAAATAAATTACCTAGAGGTTAAGCTTTGTATCAACAAATTAGCTTCGTTTGCTATAATTATTGTTTAATTTTTCATTAAGTACCCACAAAATGCTGACATTACATATGACCCAAATGCTTGGAATTGTGGAGCCTATACTTTAAGACAATGTATATTTTATAGGCTACACATATGCTATGTATAAAAGTTACTGTGTACAAACATTCAGTTTCTGGTATGCTTTTATTTGTATTTCTAATTTATCAAGTAGACTGTGTACCAACGGGAAAAGTAATTGTTAATTTGAGGCTTAAGAGATGGGGGTTTCTGCAAGAAGTTTTTCAACTCCTCACTGTACTTAACAATGAGTAGCCCTGAAGGGAAAGTGAAAAGTAGAATAAAAGTTCAGCATTCTCACAAATGCACTGGGCACTACACTGTTCAGATACCATGAATCCCCAGCTGACTCCCTAAAATTTGTTTCCTACACTTACAACTCCCAAGACACTGACTGAATTCCGGGAGGAAAAAGACATTTCAGATCTGTGTGTAGAAATCTTTAGAGTTCATGCCAACTGGGAGAGTCCATCAGGGTGATGTTCCTTCCTCAGGACCCAAACATCACAGGGCCTTTTCCAAACAGTTTCTTCTGCCTAAAATGTCATCTTTCCAGAGCTGAGCAAGTCCCTGCTGTGCATAAGCTCACCTCAGGGGTCGCCTTCTCAGAGAGGAGTGGCCCCTTCTCTGAGCTCAAGTCTCATGAATTTTTATACTGACTTATTACTAATTATCCACTTTGTATGTTTATTGTCTGTTTTGGTCCTTGATGAATCCTTTGCACCTAGAAGAGTAAGTGCTCAAAAAAAAATTTGTTGGAAGAATCAATGAGGCAGATCCAAAATGATGAACTAGAGCTATTAAATTGCTTTGCACGATTATACTTTAATACACACACACACACACACACACACACACACACACGGTAGAAATGCCAAATCAACCTATCTTGTGTGCTGTAAAAGATATAATTTAAAACATTAGTCAGTTGGGCGTAAAGGATGCAAGTTTTGAGGCTGTCTATACAAACAGTCAGCATTTAGCAAACAGCTTAATTATGTTTTGAGTTTCACAATCTAAACTCTCCTTAAGCATTTAAACTTCATATGTGATTTAGTTTTGTTTTTCTTAAGGACACTGTTAATACCAGTTTATCAACTGGTATCTTTAATAAATTAATGAGATATCATATGACAGCATGTTTTGAATATGCTTTATTCCTTTTACTTCTCTAGGAAGGACCAATGGATTTCAATGATCAAAGTAATAAAAGTAAGAAAGGAATAAGAAATTGAAAGAAACTTCCAGATTTTAAGCTATTAACATAGTCGTGTAATAAATTACTTTATATCTGCAATTTTGTGTAACAGAGAGGAAAAACAGAATAAAAAGTTTTAAAAATTAAGCTGTACAAAAATATACCCGTAAGTAAGATTTTTTAAAGATAGATAACAGAGAAAGTAATTTCATGTGCTAATTGTGGGAAATGAATTACCTTTCATATGATTAACATTATTTTCTTGGAATGAAGGCACAATGATTCAATCAAACGATAATTTCCCCCGAAGTCCATATATTTTTTTCATAACCTGCATTAATTTTTATAACCTCATCAAATGGTCATGAACAACAAAAATTTAAGAATTTCCTAAGTAATGCATTAGAATCTTTTTTTTTCTTGATAAGCTACAGTTACTACTTAAAAAAACAAACAGAAAACAGAAAACTAGGCTTGATAAATATCATCTTCAAAACCACCCTGTCCAAATGTTCAGATTACCAAGCAAGCTGATATCTGCTAGAATGCTTCTGGAAATAGTTTTTTCCTACAGACTGAAAACTGCAATAGGGACCTTTGATATAGCACCCAAATATTACCGCTTTATCTGGAATTTGTTATGGATAAAAATGAGCCCCCTTTACCCCAAGCTAAGCTTTAGTCATACTGGCTCATCATCGGACCCAGCTCAGAACTCAATACAGATTCACAACCCATCTTCTGAAATCCTTGCAGCCAGAAAAGACTTGGAATTCAGAACTTTCCAGATTTAGATAGGTATATACCAATATTATGGACATCCCCAGCAGCATGTTAGGACAGCACCACATAAGCAAACAATTTTTACTTCTGCAACAAAACATATGAATATTCACACGACGTAAGATAAATAAAGACTATAAATAGCTTCACATAAGGTCAGAACAGGTTTTGCTGCCAAATGAGTTCAGGTCAGGTCAGATTTTGCCGCCAAAGAAGTTAGGAAAAAATGTTCAGTTTTTCATTTTGGATTTGGGGATTACGGAGAAGGGATTTTAAACTGGTGGAATAATAGTGCTTTGCTTTGAAAGCCATGTGCCCCAAGGCTTCTATATATAAAATACATTTATATCAAGTTTATTCTGCCCTCTTCCTAACAAATAATTTGAAGAAAATCTCCAGGTAAATCTGCCTCACTAAATTTGATTGTTAAAAGGTAGTAGTATATCGAGAGTCTATTATTTTATGAAATTCTGTAATAAAAAGTAATCGCCCAGGTTCTCCTAATCCATTCAATCCCGCCCAACAAAAAGCAAGTTCCAAATGTACAAATATATTGGGCAAAGAAAATATGGAAGTCCGCATACTTAAATGAGCAAGCTCCAACGTTCAGTTCAAGAAAATACCACTACAAATTAATTATAGGAGGAGTCAAAACTACTGCTTCGAGGATATGGCTGCACAACACATTTAAGTATTTTAAGTGCCTATTAACTATGAAGTTGATAGCATTTGTAAAAGTAAGGTTAACAACCAAGGGGAAGAAAAATAAGAGAATAAAAAATCGTTCTTAAATTTCTAACTATATAAGACTAGCTATAAAACAAACAAAAAAAAAAACCTTTTGCCAGTGAAACAGAAAAGGATATAAAAGCCACTTGACCTGGCCTGTATCCTTAGCCCCTCAGACGTCATACTGCACTGGACACGTGATCATGCTCAGTGAACCATAGCTCAAATAACTAATCCACTCATCAACAAAAGACTTTGAGAGGTTATTTGCTTGGAGAACAAAGTGAGCGATGATCAAACACACCAATGAATATTAGAGGTAAACACATGTGCCCTGTGTTCAAGGTGTGCTGGCACACTACCACCTTGTAAGAGGGCATCGTGTATTCAAGTCAACCTCATCAAAGAACCTAGACCCAAAGGAGAAGCCAACAATGAAACTCCAGCAGCTTTAGGAATATTGAATGAAAATCAGAAATGGACATTCTCTTGACTCGCCCTTAAAAATTAATATGCATTTCCGTAACTGAAGCTTTATCAGACAGAAAACAAGTACAGCTCGCAACATTAAGGCAATCACATGGGAGAAAAGAAAGAAAAAGAGAGAGAGGGAGAGGGGGCAGGAGAAAGTTGTGAAGTTCACCCTCAGAAAAAACGCAAACTATAAAAACTAACTTAAATAAGGTAACTTATTTTGGATTCTTAAAAGGAAAAAGGCAACTAAACTGAAATAGTGAAGAAACCTTTACTAAAGTTCCCTAGAAAATAAGCAAACTCATTGCAATGGGACTCATTACTCAGCAGGCTCTAAATATCTATGCTTTTTTCCCCTAATCTGTCACTTTAAAAATAAATAAATAAATAAATAAATACATAAATTAAAAAAATCACTGAATGAAACACTCAAGGGACCAAGTCCACAGTAATCACTGGCAATGAAACTATATGACACATATTTCCTACCAGATGGAATGATGGTGTAAAATAAAGATCTAGCATTCCTACCAAATACTAGGGATGTTTTTCTCAAAAGCAAATCTGAACTTCAACACTCATCTGCTCAAAGCCTTTTGGTGAACACCAGGACACAAAAGAGACCTTTTTAGTTCAAACTCCTTGAGACGGTCCTTGTCTTTTTCTCCATTCACATGTCTTGCAATAACACATCCCTGTAACTCTCCACCCCAACCACACGAAACAATGTCCTGAGCACATTAGGCGGCTTCAAACCTTTCTCTTTCATCCCACACTCTCTACCTGGAAGGCTCTAGGGAACACTTGGGAAACTCATATCCTTTTAACATCAATTCAAGCACGCCTTCCTGTATGCATCCTTTCCTAACATCACCCTCAAATGGAATTTATTACTCTCTCCTTTCTGTCAGTGATGGAACTTGAATTCACCTGCATTTGGTAGCCTCAACTGTTTCTGCATGAATTGGCTGACGATTGGCTTGGGTCCTGGAACTGAAAGGCTCCCCGCTACACAGCATCATCTGCTAAATAACTAAATGTATTGAAAGGACTTCAATCACCATCACATGTTTTACTGAGCATATTTAGGTTGGGAACCTGGACAACGTACCTTCTTTAGATACTCCTATGGATTGAATTGCATCCTGCTCCCAACTCATATGTTGAAGCCCTAACACCCAGTGTGACTGTATTTGAAGATAAGGCTTTTAGGGGTTAGAGTTAAATGAAGTCATAAGGGTGAGATCCTAATCTGACAGTATCAGTGGCCTTATAAGAAGAGAAAGAGTTAGCGCTCTCTCTCGCTCTCTCTCTCTCTCTCTCTCTCTCTCTCTCTCTCTCTTCTTCTCCTTCTCCTTCTCCGTTTCTCAACTTACACACACGAAGGAAGAACTATGAGAGCACAGAATGAGAAGGCAGCTGTCTACAAGCCAGGAAGAGCTCTCACCAGAGTCCAACCCTGCTAGCACCCTAATCTTGAATTTCCAGCCTCCAGAACTGGAAATTAATTTCTGTTATTTAAGCCACACAGTCTATGGTATTCTGTTATGGCAACCCGACTACGTAATCCAGATGCTAAATGAATAAAATCATTAAATGTCACTCTTTACACTTAATCTTTAGTGGCTAGTTAAACTAAGCATTTCTGGCGGTATAAGATCAGGAGGACAGTATGTCCTCATTTGTCATTTCTACTAGAGAATCAGCCACTCTACAGCAAGTTTGAAATTCCATGGGGACAACCACCTTGAGTTTAGGAGTCAACATTTTAAAACCTTTTAAAAATATGGTCTTGCTGATGATTTTTATTTCACTCTCATACGATCATACATAGTTTTTTATACTACCTGGTAGCAGTACCAGGTATATGATCCCATTTTATAAAGACTATGATTGTTCTTTCAAAGACAAGATTTCAAGTTAGAAGCAGGACTAGATTAGAACTTAGGTCTCCAGACTTTTAGTAAGTCCTTCTCTGGTAACCAGCATAAGGAAAAATAAATAGCTACAAGATGTGGATACACACACACACACACACACACACACACACACACACACCCTCTTCACGGTCCAAAACAAGATATAGAAATTATTAGGAAAAAAAACATTTCCTACCATCCTTTTGAAACCTTATATATTCCTGAGCAAAATACAAACTACTATGTGCTAACAAAGGAATTACACAATGATTCTTTCACATTTATCTCACTGACTCCAATATTAAAGTCTCAAGAGAGACTTTATACCCAAATGCCCTAAACATGTGATCTGTTCTGAAAACACTCAACACCAACACACAATTTTTAGGGCAGTTTTGAGATATATTCCTACACAAAACAATTCTACACTAAATTTTATATCAAAATAATTCCATAAATAACTAGGAAATCTTTAAAATATTTGGGGAGCTTGTTGCAACAGAATTTGTCACATTGCATATATTTCCCACCTGAAATGCTTTCATTTGATCACACCCACCAATGGTGCAATGTAGGTTATCTGGAACACCCAGAGACCTTATGAAATATTTGGTTCAGAAGGACATGGAAGAGAGAGAGAGAGAGAG
The DNA here is from genome assembly GCF_057876585.1 of Rhinolophus sinicus. Lineage (NCBI taxonomy): Eukaryota > Metazoa > Chordata > Mammalia > Chiroptera > Rhinolophidae > Rhinolophus > Rhinolophus sinicus. The sequence continues at coordinate 40,781,539 of NC_142515.1, forward strand.
AGAGAGAGAGAGAGAGAGAGAGAGAGAGAGAGAGAGAGAGAGATCGGGATCTGTGTGTATATTTAACAGCCAACAAAAAATACTGTGTCCCTTATCCAAAAAATATGGGGAGAAAAGCCCTATTCATTTAAAGATATCTCCTACTTGATACATATCTGCTCTAACACTGAAAATTATTGGTAATACACTGGTCAGTAAATGGTACAGATAATTCAATGAGACTCAACTGCATACAGGGAACACGCTGAGAACCCCCTGATGTGAATACCAGCAGGTTCAATGTGGACAAGGGGATAGACCGGGTACCTGACAACCTGACAAGGAAGCAGAATACGTCAAGTGTCCTGATGGTAATAAGGTGCTGTGACAACCCAGAAGACTGACTTCATTCTAACTCGGGTTAGATTCAAGGGAGGGGAAGATCTGGGTTGGATCTTCATAGATTAGTAGAATTTCACCAGGCAGGCTGGCATGGAAATGCTGACTCCATGGACAAAGAACAGGCATCAGAAGCAATAGATTAATTCACGGACTGGCAAGAATCCAGTTTGGATGGAGTTAGATGTGAGTGAAGTAAATGGTGAAGGGGAAAAAAGCATGGGATGGGAGTACAGGTTAGATTGCAAAGGGCCTCAAGCTCTGTGGTCAGGCATTTGGAGCTTGGAATTTGGATTTCACTGGGCTGCCTGCCCCAGTAGGGAGTTTGGAAGGTACTGGGGTAGAGTGTGGTGATAAAGGCTTTCATAAAGAGTACCCCTGGCAGCAGTTAGGAGAGTGTAGAATGGTAGGGACAAGGGTTGTTCTCTGAGTAGGATAACCTTCTATGAGGAAAACTGGAACACAGCTGGCAAAATTTCAAAGAGGAGAGGAAAAAATGCCCATGTTGAGGGGTTCCACATAAAAGCTCAGTGATTTACAACCGACCCGGCCACTGCTCACTTTAATCCGGATTGCACTGCCGTGGCTCATAATGTCTGTCTGGGCTCCCCGTGACACTCTGTGTGCAGAATCATGGTGGAGGCTGTCAGACACTTAGGCCGTATCTCATAAACATGAGCAAAGCTGACAGCTCTCCTTGAGACCAGCACCATGACGCCAGCCATTAAACAAATGGTTTGTGCTGTGCAGCTGCGACCTACTCCCTTGGGAAATCAGAAGAGCACCTATGCAACAACCCCTGCTGAGACAATGTGCAGGGAGTCCAGGCTGACTTAAGGCCAGTCTGCACAGCTTCACCATCTGCACGATGGGAACCACTGCCCTAGAAAGTTGGCATGTCCTCAGTCTGCTGGTAGTAACTCCTTCAAAAACACTGTATTCAAATGACTCCTTCATAAATAACACACAGATTATGAACATATTTTTAAATGCCTGACCATTCAATGAGTAGTTGAAAGCTTTATCTTCCCTATTACAGCCATCCAGTTTGTGTGTGTCCATTGGCTGAGCATACATTACATTGGGTCAGGGAAGCATTTTAAAGTCACAATTATATATAATAATTCTAGTGATTAAAATATAATATCTGAAGACTTTGATTATAGATTTCAAAAGATAGTACACATTTTCCTTAAATAACTATGAAATATAATCCAATTTTAGGGATTTGTTTTCTTTGTTACAGATACACAACTGTCTTTTCCATTGGAGGCACGCCCTGTGGAAGCCAGTTTATAAACCACAATGGATCAAAAGCAAATGCCAGACCTAGGGAATTACCTCCCCCGCAACCCCATTTCAAAATGTATTAAAAAGTTAGGAGCACATTTTAAGACATACACATTCAAGAAAACCAAAATGAATCTACAGGTTTATAATAATCACCTATTTATATGTTGAAGATTCTTCCACTTACATGGAAAACAAAATTAATTTTATAAATTAGAATGAACAAATTAGGGATATGGCTGTACAACTGCAGAGTCAATGGCAAATCTGAGATTTGTCAGCCATAAGCTGATCAATAATTAAGATGGAGTTCACCTCCATGCTGTAATTTTAAAGTGTAACTACAGGTTTCCCTAAGTTTGCCTAAAATATGTGTTAAAGCTAAACATCTATACCATAATAATATTCATTACTAATTGTACCCTGTTGATTAACAAGCATTCTGGAAAATTTAAAGGGGAAAAAAAACACACCCACCCACATAATTAGGACATGTGTTTACTTAATAATCCTAAATATCACTATGAAAAACACACCACTTCAGTGAAATCTAAATGACTATATTTAACTGTTTAAATATTTTAGCAATGTATTTGAGTTGTAATGTTTTTCTTCAACACAAAACACACCCATTAATAGACCAGAAAAACAAAAGCATTCTGATTCTAGCAGCTTCTTAAAATCCAGTCTCTTAACAATCCAGCCGGAAGATCACTTCCTCCCAGAGTCAGAGAACAATACAGAGTACATGTTGCTTATTCATTTCTTACCTTTTTTCCTTTCCTTTTCCTATGAGCAGGTTTTGCATTTTTCTCTTTTGGTTCTTCACTCATCTTTCCTTTAAATCAGGTGAGTTGACAAAAGATAGGAGATCACCGCCCGTATTCCAACATCCAAAACCACGACAAAGAGTCAAAGCATTGAGACCAAAGTCCATTTACGGGCTCCCTTAGCAAGCCGCTGCTTATATCCAGCCCCTGCTGCTGTCAGAGCCTCCGGCTGCTAATGTAGCCCCTGTTCAGCTTTCCTCAGGAAGAAACTGGGTGTTCTCTACATCAAACAGTCAATTATTCTTCTAAGGAAAATCAGTATTATTATTCTTTCATTTTTAACTAATCATTACCCTGAGATAAAATCTTGACAAGACTTTGTTGCTTGTTCCTCCACAGTGATTCCAGCCTATAAATGGTGAGAGAGAGAGAGAGAAAGAGAGAGACATACACACACCCTCACACACACAGAAATAAGCTACAGACTGCTGACAAGTCTCCGAAGCCTTCTCAGAGACTGATTTGCTGCTTCTCACAGGCTGGGAAGCCGAATGTAAATTGCTCTCAGTGCTGCGAGCCTCCCATGTGAACACATGTGTTGAATACATCAGGGCATACCAGAGGAGGAGGCAGTCCGGAGAGTGATAAAAGATCAAGTTACTGGTGGGTACAAAAAAAAAAAAAAAAAGAACACTTAACGATTCAAACAATAAAAGAGCCCTACTATATGACTAGAGAAATCGAAGGTTCCACTTTCTCTCTGATTGCTTTTTGTTTTTTTATGTGAGAAGCAAGAGGATAGGCAAATTGCCAATTTTCAGCTAAAGATTTCTTATGAAGGGCTAATCACAGAAGGCCCCATACCCAATTTGCCATCACTCATATTTAATCATTGGTTTCCTTCCATGAATATACCAACCAACCAACCAGAAGCTCTCCAGAATATTCAGCAAATACTAAGAGCAAAGTTGCTACCTATGTGACAGAAACATTTTGTGCTTCCCGACCGTGTTTAGGGCATTGCCACTCTCAGATCAAGTTACACACTCCATGCTTCATGCCATCCTGAGCCCCAGGCTTCAGGATGTTTTCTGTGTATGGGGTGTGGATGGGGAGGGGGAGGGGCCTTCACACCTGGCTAGATATTCCCTCACAGTGCTTTCCATCCATTGAAACATGACTGAATTATGATCAGAAGCTGTCATTTAAGCATCTTTTCAAGAATGTCAGATATATTCAGATTTAGGACTGATCACAGTTCTATGAACTACCGCAGGCCACCACTAAGATCAAAACAGGTTTATCTGAGCAGATAATTGACACAGGTGTAGAGAAGGAAGAGAGGAACAAGTGGAAAGGAAAGAAGAAAATGGAAAGCAGTGTCAGATCCAGCCTTGGGAGCCTAGAAGCCAGGAATAAATCATATTATTTCTTCCCTCTAACATTTGTGTTCAGGAAGTATTGGACTAAACTTAATATTAACATTTGCATTCAGGACAAATTGGATTAAAATAATATAAATCAGTCTTACAGGGAAAAGCACATCACAAGGGCTAATTTTTCAGTGATGTGTATCAAAGGATTTAACACTGATTTGAAGAAATTATGCTAAAATGTTGAACCAAAAGGACAGATGTCTATGCTAAAATATTCCCTATTCTTTACCTATCATACAAAGGAAGTTTGTATTTACAGCATATGCAACCAACATTCCTTTCCTTAACACCTCAAGTCTCCCAGAAAGACCTGAGTATGAGGGACAGACTCCGAGCAGGCCAGGGACTGGGGTGTGAATGACTCTTCAAAGAGCCACCTGGATTTTACAAAGGTGGGTTAGCTACTTGAGCAACTTTTCCACTGTGAGGCTTCACACTACTTAATTACAGTAACATTTATCTCAGTAAATCTGGGGTGGCCGAAATTCAAAATGGTGTCAAGTATCTAACTCCCATCTACCTTCCAAGTTTCGGTTCAGACTTTAAACAGCTACCTATCGACAATTCCCATTTTCTGCTGCTATTCCACAATGTACATCTCATCTCACAATAAAAGGTAGAAAATCATAATGTTGCAGAATAAGCTTTTCAACTTCTACCAAGATTGAACCCTTGCTCATCTTCAAAACACTGGGCAATCTGGGGAACAAACAGTACTTGTACCACCTCTATCATTCATTTGCTTTAATCCAGTAAGCCTGCGTTTGTTAGCTGTGGACCTTTTGAGGGACAAGGATAAGGTAGGTGCTTTATACAAATTCTATATCAGGTAAAGGATGTAAGCAGGTGGACTAAAGTGAGACTATTTAAATCTTTGCATTATTCGCCAGTCCAGCACCAGAAAGAGTGCATCCATCGGCAGTAATCTTGACATTTTGGTTCCTAGTGTCTAAAGAATTACCAAATTGAATCACCTTTCCAGGAAAGTCTTTTTCAACAACTATTAACTGAGTATCCACAGAGTATCAGACTCTTTAAAAAAAACCCCAAAAAAAACAACAACAACAACAAAGGTGTACAGAAATTGAGACGAAATTGAGTCCATTCATGTAAAAATTTGCCAATTAATAAAGATTAAAAAATATGAGTATGCAAAATACAACTAACAAGAAAATGTCTGGCCAAGTGCATGGCAAAAAATATGCTTGGGGAAAATGTCATTATAAAAACTTTTTAAAACTATAAAAGTGTGTGTCTAAGTTGATGAAAAGTTTGTGAAATTCGTGAAGTAAACAGGAATTGACAGAAAATGAGATTGTGATCGAAGACAACTGTCTGCCCATTTCTTTGATAAAGCATGACCTGACTACTGTATTACTTATGTATACAATGCTCATATTACAAGCTAAAGTGGTCTCTGCTGCTTGGATGGAAAAACAAACAAACAAACAAAAGAAAAACCAGGACTTTCAAAGATCGGATTACATGGCAAAAGTCTACAAAAGATCATTTTAGGGAGGAATTAGTTTTACTGATGAGGAACTCATAAATCTGGTTGACTATATTTCAAACTGTCACATTATATAATCGGATCTGATAGCACAATTTGAAAAATTAGTTTTAAAATATGTCAAATTGTATGTTTAAGTAACAAAATATATTGAGCTACACTTTAATAATAAAAGTATGTGATGTATAACATGTTTTATGTTCATTTTCTGTAACTTTATAAATTCTACACTTTTTAGAAGGGACAAATAATTACATCTCTAAGAGTTTATAAGGCCAAAAGAGTTTGTGTTAAAATTGAAGGCTTAAAATATCAGAAAATCAATATTAATTAAATTTCTAACAAAATGAAACATATTTTCAGTTTGTACAACTGGACATCAAATTTCATTTAAAGGTTGAAAATTAAAACAATTTAGACTTAATAAATAGAAAAACTATTCCTTATCATTGTTTAGTGGTGCTTCAGACACGTACTCTAGAAATATGCATTCACAGAAATACTGATTGTTTTTAATGTGCCCAAAGGTGTACCAATGCACTTTTAAATTAAAATTGCTCTGGGTAAAAGAATAATTTGATTGATCTAAAAACAGTCTTGGGCTAATTGCTTGTTTCAAAAAAGTTACATGTTAACTACTTTTCAATGGGAATCTCTTTTTCATCCAAATTATAAAATTTCCCCAGCCCTTGAGGATATTAAATATAGCTTAAGAAAAAACATCAGCTGAATACACTGAAACTATCAACCTGGAAACAAAACTGTCTTCTGTCAGGATGCCAAAGAGGAAAATATAACTGAATGATAATACTCCCAAACATGATTCCACAGAACTGACTACCTAATTCAAGTTTTCTCCAGATAGAAACAATCATAAACTAGTTGATACAGATCTACTGAGACAGTTCTATTTTTAAATTAAATAACTCGCATAAGAGGACAACAACCAGGGCCAAGTTAAGTCTCGTAGAACAGGTCTATTTTTAAAATGAAAGTAGCTTACCATAGGAGAAATAACTGGGCTAGAATTATTAGGAAGCAAATTTTTAAAAATATATGCTGCATAAAATTCACTTGAAAACACTAACACAATATAATTTCTTGACTAAAATTGAAGTACAAAATTAAAGGTGAAAGAAAACAACTTTCCATTGAAATTCAACACAAATACCTATATGAATAGACTCATTTTATTTTTAAGGCTGGGACATCATGTACTTACTGTAAGTCACACTGCTCGTTGGCAATCTAAAATAGTCGCTAAATCTTACTAACAGCATTCCCCTGATACCATTCATTCGTCCTCAGTGGTTAAAATGCTTGTAAATTTAAAGACAACACTACAGGCAAGTAATCTACTTTTCTGGAAATCTCTTTAAGAGCTGAGTGAAACACGAGGTGTTCTCTCTTCATCCACCTGTGGCCTGGACAGGGCTTCCCCGAGGTCACCCAGCCAGTTAATAGCAGAGATGGACCAGAAGCAGCTCTCCCGAAGGGGCTTCTTCCCAGCACAACAGTATCTCCCAGAGAGGGGAACGTGAACCCACAGTGAAGTCTGAGATAATATTCAGTGGTAAGCAAACTTGTCTTCAACGGTTACACATTTACCTTAAATTAGAAAAAAATATAACTAGAGCTCATTGGGGGCATCTCACGGAACCGTCACTGTGGGGGGTTTTGGTATTTTCCTTGCCCTGTTTTGTGTGAATGTGAGAAGAGAAGGAAACAGGAGAAAGAATATGACAGGAAAGGGGTGGTTGCTTCGTAAGCCCAACTAGTCACTCTTCATCCCACAGATTTGGGGTGGCCCATGGGTTGCTCCCACCGTTAGCACTACCACTGCTTCATTCTCCTGCTGGCCAACTACTGCAAGTGATGTGCCAGAGCCGCTCAACTCCTGGCCTATCGCTAGTGATGATGTGTAAATACAAAACCTATCATAATGTAGTTTTATGTATCAAAGCCATTATGTTTTATACAACGTCTTGATATTTCTGCTGTGAGTGAAAACAAGCTTCTAGTCTTGAGTCGTCATAGTGAAAAATGACATACAGTATCATCGGCATATCTGCTTAGAGCAACTCAAAAGTCAGGTAGGTATGGGCATGAGGTAAAGTAAAATGAGACCGTGAATTGACACTCAATTTACAGCACATTCTCAAATACCCACATGATTTTTGCCATATCCAATGGCCTTCAGTGCGACTCATTAATACTTTTTAAAAATAAAATTTCTTATGTTGCTCTAAGCAACATTATCTGTGAAATTACAGGTTTGATACCGAGTTCCATTTTTGACAATGCATCAGAACCCTCAGGCAAGTCCATAGCTAGATTTTCCTGTTTTGTTCTGGGTGTTCTTTCTTTCCTAATTATTCAGCCATGTGTCCATTAAAATGTAATGATGTAATCAAAGTGGATTAGAGAAACAGGGAGAGACAGAATCTTCAAAACGATATAGCCTGTAAATGGATGGTGTGCTTTTTATTTATTTTCTTCCGTGAACTTTTGCATGTTCATCGGCGTGATTTTCTGAGCAGGGTAATTTTCTTTCACTAGGCTAACAATTCTCTTTAGAGGCCTGGTGATATTTCCATGCCAGATACACATCCTTTTGTGAGGCAACAGCCTGATGAGTCATTCCTTTGATCTTCCCTGAATCCATGTATTTTACTTAATAACAATAGAAATCTTAAATGACTGTAAAAGAACCATGGTGACAGATTCTAAAGATTCCCTTGCTTTGTAAAAAGATAATCTCCAGCAATGCTAATATTAAAATGATTAAGAACTATGGACGCTTATGTTTGGGTTCACACCCAAATGGGGTCAGTGGTTCTGCTGGGTTTTTTATTGTTTTGGAAATATTATGCAAAAGATGGTCAGATACAGCTCTACTGGTGTCCTTTTTCATCCAACATCCACCAAAATAGCAGCTTCTCGACTCGCCTCATTCCAACCAACATAGTAATACTGAGGCCCTTAACCTTATTCTTCCACCTACTAAAATAAAAGGGATTAGAAAAAAATTAGATTTTTAAAAACGTTAACTTAAGCCAAGCTCACATATCTTAAAATTTTATACTAATGTTAACGCCATCTTAACTAAAACCATCATGATACAGTGAAAAGTATGTCTGCACTACCTCCTACCTGTTATCTGGTTTTGCTTAATGATTGTTCCCACCAATGCCTGAAATCATTTGTTCGTGGAAATGGAGAAGGAATGGATTTGAGAGACGGTCCTAGCAGTAAACATTAAAAATAAAGGAGAAACTACAATGAAATAGGAATTGGTTAGTGAAGTGGAGAGTCTGTGGAATGAAGGTCAAGAAAACTGCGCTAGGAGCCTCCTGCCTCACTTCTACGCACACAGCTGTGAAAGCAGGATGTTGCCTCATTTAGCCCCATGGTCAAAGACGATATTGCAATTAAAGCCAGGCCTAGGCTCCAGACAATGATGTTTTTATCGTGTCATGATGAATCCTCAGATTAGCTGAAAGTAAGTTAAGTGAATATCTTTAATTATGAACTAAGTGTGTATCAGTTGCCACACAGTAGTCTGGATCTGTCATAGTCCTCTCTACCCATATTCCTCCAAACAAATAAGTAAGAACACAAATTCCTCTCGAAGGGAGGGAGCCCAGGGCAATGTCAATCCTTTCATAATCCTCTGCAAATTATTTTGAATATTGATGCTTTGACACAAAAATACACCTCTAGTTTTATAGGGTTTAGGGTTTATACACTTAAGACACGGTAATGTGATACCGAAAATCGTGTCAGGATAAGCAATAAGAATGACATTCCTCTGGAGTTTATCATTCATTATCAATCTAAACATTCCTCAACAGTCTATAAAGATGTGTGTCTACTCACATCTTCACCAACATAAGTTACAACATCAATTTTGTAACATTTGCCAAATTGAAAAAGAAAAAAATATTATTACGCTGGGTGTTAATTTGCATGTCTCTGCTTGATAGAAAAGTTGAATTTCTTCATGTTTACTCATCACTTTCATTTCTTATTTTGTGACTTTTATTTTCATGACTGTACTTAAGTCTATCAGGATAATCAGTAAAGATGAATTTCTTTCTAGGCCTAAGAATCAGAGGACTGAAAAAACACAGCCTCTAGTCTAAATCAAAATGAGAAATAAATAAATGATTAGGGAACCACAATTGATATCTAAACCAGTTTCTAAAGGTCCTATTCAGATGACAGCCAGAATACACACCATTTTTTGGCATGCCATCTTTAGTTAATTAAAACACAACATTCAATAGTAAACGTCCAAATTCTGCTCCTTCCTAATCCCATCTATAAAAGATTTTTAAAGAACAAGAATTTTTCATGTAAATAAAGGTTAGCTTGACACAATTCACCTTTAGAGTATGATTCTGCATGAGAATTTATTTATTCTCTGGGATTCTTCACTACAATATCTTACAATGCTATGAAGAAAGCACTCCAAATAATTAATCTCAGAATGCAGACATTCTTTGTTATTCAATTGTTTTAACAGTCTGCAAAAAATTTTCCAAAAGCAAATTCAACTTTTATACTGACTTTGACTTAGAAACTAAAGATATGCTCATGCAGAAACTGAAAACATCCCCAGATAAGTGAACAGAACACCTTCACCGGATGTGGCCTAGCCCATCAATCAGGCCTTTTTCCGGCTTGAACGGTAGAAAAAAATTCCCAAAGAAACTGCCTCCAAGCTTGTCTTCCTATCTCTGTGGGAGACGATAAGAGTATTCAAGAGGGTCACGTTTATATCTACACAAACTTTTATTACCTTCCAAAACATTACACCCAGTATTACAGTCCAGTACAACAAGCTGAAGCTTAACATATTACGTTGCCTGTAAGCTCCTGACGCAATGCTTGCATCATGTTGTGTGTATATCCTAAATGCTAGTCCAGGCCCTGGTACAGAAGAGGTGCTGAATAAATACCACCTAAATTAATGAATGAGAGCATTACGGAGCCCTGTAGCATGCTGGACACTGTCCTACACCAAAAATGCGATGCTATCTAAAATTTACAGTCCTGTCTTTACATTTTGATGTGCTGTGGACGAGGGCATTAGCATGGAAATCTCAGCAGGCTCCTTCACACTCATCATCAAAACATAAAGATGGTGGTTTTCATTTTCTCAAACCATCTCTTTCCTTAACCTTGGCCCCTCTCATCCCAACTATGACCCCCACTCCAACCTCTACGCACCACTAGAAGCTCAGAGATGGTGAGAGGAAGATTGAAAACCAGGCTAAGGGAACAACAGTTGGGTCAATTATGTTTGGGTTTTAAACTAAGTATTCAGTGGTTTATTATGAAGACTACATCAAAACTGCTGTCTCAAAAGTGTACCATCCAAAGTCCTTAGCATTTTGATTAAGATTAAAAGCATGAAAATGTACAAAATATACATAACAAAGTACTATAGGTCTTCTAATCTATACCTTTCTTGAGGCATTTTTACTGAAGTTCCAATTGTTTTCTGAATTTTCCTTCCTTCCTCTCTTTTTGTCTGAGCCTCAGTGACACCCTAGTAGAGTTCATCTTTATTCCCACTTCAGTCTGAAGAATGTTCATTAAGCCTGTAGGATGTTCCAGGCCAAGCTAAGGGCTAAAGAGGCCAAGGCCCAGCCAGGCGGCTACCTGTACGGCCTCCAGGTAACTGTGTGGCTCTGAGCAAGCCTCAACTCTTTCTTGTCTTGGTTTCTGATTCCTAAATCGAAGAGGAGTTGGATGTACTACATGCTCTCTAAAGTCCTTTTTTCGTTCTAAGATTCTCTAATTCTGTGACAGTCTCTATTACAGCAGCCAGCATTACCCTAACGAACACAGAAATTAGTACCTTCCAGTGAAGGCCTGCCACAACAAATATCTAAAATTGGCCCAGCAGTCAGGCAGCAAGGAAACTGATGCTGGAGACTGGAAACCTGGAGATCCTTGGTGCATACAGTGGGAAAACAGTTGGTAAATCTCACGCATGGGAACTTGAAAGGCAGACTGCATGTTTGCTGTGCCTGTATATTCTGCACATGTTGGTTGTTATTGGCAGCATTTAGCAAGGTTTGGGAAGAAAGAGATGAGCTTAGGTAAAATTTATGAGAATAAAGAGTGGGATAGAGGAAGTGCGGATATCTAGGAATTTGAAAGGATAGAAAAGCCAGGTGTCTCAAGACCCCAAAGGATAAGAGAGAAGACTGAGAAAGGCTTTGTGGGACAGACCCATTAAGACTCAGCCTTGGGGCAAAGATTAAATTAAAAACACGGTTTTCTTCCTACTATTTCAGTGACTCCTCTTAACAGCTACTCTGAAATGAGACAGATAGCCAAAGGAATTCAGAAGCAAAGAAAACAATGTTTGACAGTTATACCTTGACAGTCCTTTGGATGAAGTTACTGGCATATGGCACTAACAGGAAGAATATAGATCATAACCCTACCAGGTTTTGAAAGAGTAGTACATATTGCTGAAGAAGTCAGAGACTCTTCTTTAAAAAAAAAACACACAAAAAAATAACAAGAGAGTTTGAGTTTTAAAAACAAATACATAAACAAACAAAAAGGTTGACTCTCCAAAGTTACTTCCTAACTTGCAGGAACAGGAAGTCAACTGCAAAAAATGTACAGCTCCCTAAGATGGCACAATCTTCAGTAACTACTTCAAATGTGGACAGGTGTGAAAATGGATAAGGACAACACTTCCAGGGAGCAGAAGCAAGGTCCCATCGAAAGCAATGAACAGGGAACTGCTTGCAGCCACGGAAAGGAGAATTCAAGTCTAATCGAGGGATTTCATCATACTACATACTTGACAGTATTCCAGAATTTCTATGGCCAGTGATCTGTGTTCTACCTCTTTCTTCTCTTTTCCAAACGGGACTGTTTATTGTGGTTATCTTCTCTCTATACATATTTATTCAGGGTAGGCGAACATGCGATGTACAACAAGCTAGATGCAGTCACAGAGACTTTGAATTGTCTCTTTGGAGGAAGGTGGGGAGAGCACATCATTTTGGATGGCAAAAGAGTTGGTGTCTGGCAGATACAGCTTGACATTCAACACAGATGTGTGTTCCGCTACAGTATAGAGTTGCCTGGCCAGGGGCTACCTTTACCACCATGTTACCTTGAGGAGGGTTTATATAACTAAGCCTCACTAACATATTGAGAGTGGAAATGATGTGTATGACTTCCAGGCCACAGTGGTTAAAAGCAGTGCCTTTGCCTTTCCACTTTTCCTTTCTACATCTCTAAGCTGAAAGAAGACACTATGGGTTGATAGAATGATAAGAAAAAAAGATTCTGCATCCCAAATCACTGCACGAAGGACGGCCTGCCAATATATTAGGTAAAGATAAACTTGGATTGCATTAAGCCACTGACATTGGGGCTTCTTTCACTAGAGTTTTCCTAACTAATACAGACTCCAGAACAAAAAATTCTGAAGCTTAAAACCTGAGGCGTGCAGGTATGTTCTCTAAATACCATTTATTCCTTAAAGGAACCAAGACTTCTTGGAGAAATAGCTGATTCAAAATCTGGGGCAGAGAAATGTAAGATGAGCCTGGAACAATATGATACCACAGAAAGCAAAGACGTCCACTGGGGTCATGTTAGAAGGACTCAGTGCCAACTTGAAGAGGCATCCACTGGCCAGAAGTGGGGCATCACAAAGAGTAATAAATACAATGGATTGAAATATATCAAATATGTTTAAATCTATGAATTATAATGATACCAAACACACACACACACACACACACACACACATTTACTTTTAGAGGATATGTTAGGGAACCAATTCACCTGAAGACTACTAAACAAATGAAAAGAATTAAATATTAATACTGTCACTGCTACAGAAACTACACTTCAAAGTAACCAGGCTGCTGATAAAGAAAAGTGTTTGTATGAAGTCCAGCTAATAAATTAAGAAGAGATGACAGAATTAGAATATCACTATTTTGCAATCCCTTATGAAATGGTGGGTTAAAGCCATGATCACCAATGGCTGCTAAAACCATTAGGTGAAAAGTGGATGGAGAAAATTATAACGGATGGATGGCTGAGGCTGATGATACATGAACATATTCATCATGTTAACATTAAGAGACAAAGCATAACATTAAGATACATATGTGCTTCCATGTGAAAATACATAATAGCACCTAGGAAATATTCTTACACAAAAAATCAAGCCAGAATTTTGCCAGAACTTCTGATTTAACTCCATTTTATAAAACATGCAGGGGATAGAAGTACATGATAACCAACATCATGGGGATACAATCAGCAAAATTCAGACTGAAAAACTCTACAGAACAAATTACCTGGTTATCTCAAAAAATATACAAGGGGGAGAAAAGGTAAGGAGAAAGCCTATGGATTAAGCCTATGAACCAAATGCAATATGTATGTCTTGTCTATATCCTGATCCAAACAATCTTACTGTAAAAAATTTGTCGAAATGTGAACATTGCCTGGGTATTTGAAAATGTTAAAATTATTAAATTTTAGGTATGACATGGCATTTTGTTGAAGATATTAAAATGACTGATGGATTATTGATGATTCTGGCATTGTGGATCCAGGTAATTGAGGATAGAATTATAGATGAAAAAGAAATTAGCCATTAGTTAAGGATTGTTGAAGCTGGGCTAACGGGTACTTCAATGTTCATCATCCTATTCTCTATAATGTTGTATATACATGAATTTTTCTATTAAAAAAGTTCAGACAAAATAAAAAATGACATTCGTCTCATGTGAATCCTTAATGTCTCTGATCCAAAAATTCAAATGCCTAGTAAATTAAATATTTATGCTTCTATATGTAATGGCATCACACAATTGTGGTCTATAGGACTGTTATAACAAATTATCAACAGACTTTTTTTAATGTTCCAGGTGGTACACTGTCTTGGACCATCAACCATATCGATGACACTGAAGTCACAAATGACTATGGCATGAAGCATAATGAACTCTGGCAACAGATGGCATAAAGAAGAGAGTGTCTTTATCTATCTCCACACAATGACTTCATTCTATAATAGACCATACAACTGGTTTAAAGGAAAAAAAGTCATTGACACCACCATTCAGAAAAGAAAAGAAAATCCTGTCATTTCTACCTTTGACAAATACCATGACTAAAAGATCTCTGATGGAAAAAGATTTCACTGATGATTATGGATAATTTATCACATCCATTTTTTAAATTTACTATTTCAACCAGCTTCCACTCAGCGTCACTAAATAGCTGTTGATTTTACTCCCAACCAATAATAACTAAAGGTATAACCTTCCTTTAAGTTTCCACAATTTCGCTCTTTCCTAGCACTTGTTAACTGCTACTTGCATTTCTGAAAATAGCTGACCTGGTCTTTGATACAAACTCTTTTTATGCATACCCTGGATGAGCTTTATAAAAAGCACATATTAAAAATGTACTTAAGATAACTTCAATTCATTCTTTCTATATTTCTCCTTCCAGGTGAGGATCTGACCATAGTCCAAAACTGTTTAATGGAGAAATCGTGGCTAACTCTTAGAATCCAGTAACATAATTTAGCCCTGCCCTGTCCACTATACTAGCCCCTAACCACGAGGGGCGATTGAACATGTGAACTGTGGTGGGTGTGACTAGAGATGAGCTGTAATGGTAATATACACACTGCACTCCAAAGACTGAGTAGGAAAAAAGGGTGTAAAATTTCTCATCAGTAAATATTTATGTTTATGACACACTGAAATGATATTACTCTGGATGTATTAAATCAAATACATTATTAAAATTAATTTCATCTCATTCACTGTACTTCTTTATGCAGCTACGGGAAATTTTAAAATTATATATGTGACATTTGAGACTTATATTATATTTCAATTGAACAATGCTGATTTAGTGTTTGAAGATTTTACACAGCCGAAGTGTTAGTGCTTTGAAGAACTTAGGATAGGATGGAACCCAGGAGGAAAAAAAACAAGGAAAAACTTTTATGTGCCCAGCATTTTACTGACAAAGCTCTCCACTATTCTGTGTCTTCTAACAATGGCCAACTAGCAACTAGAGGGCCAAGGATAGCACGTCATGTAAAAATGAGCATGGCACCTTGCTCATTGTAGGTATTTAAGAAATATGTGCCGGAAAAATGAATTCTTAAGGAAATCAGCAGCAAAGATAATTTAATATGGAAGATTAAAAGCATTTAAATTTGGCATTACTCTGTTTCTACACTTAAAAATGTGTAAGCTTTTAAAACTATATTAGCTAATATTATTGGATGCTCTCTGTGTGTTGCTTATTTTCTGATTACACCCACATAACAAACCTCTAAGACATGCACTATTCTTTCCATTTTACAGATGCAGAAACGGGGTTTAGATTTGTTAAATGACGTGTGTAAGGTCACACAGCTAGTAAGCAACAGAACTGGTGTTTGAAGCCAGGCAGTGAGGCCTAGTTCTTAGCCACATGCTATACTGCGTCTCAAATCTAAGCCTCTAGAAGTATGTTGATAATAAGTCAAAAGAAATAATAAATCATTAGTGTGCAGATGCAACTCAAAAATGAACCACAGAACATCATGGCAGTTTCCCATCTCCTTTACTCCTTGTTTCTTATTCATTCGCCAAGAATGGCAAGCACCACCTCCCCAAAAGGTGACTGCCACCAACCTATTTGGAAGAGGGGAAGGCAGGATTATCATTTCCAGCCTCTTCTTGGATAGAGTGAAAGTAGATTCTGTGTTAAGAACTACATGAAAAGCTGATTGGCCTAGATAAATGAACATGTCGGTCAATTCACCCAAATCATTGGGAACTGAGTATTTAAGGTTTAGTAGTTCTATTTCACTATATTTTTAAGGTCAATTTGAAAATGATGAACAACATTATTAAATGTTACATCTATCCTTAGGAACATAATAAATACAGTTCATGAATCTCCTGTGTAGCCTTCCTCAAAGGTCTTGGTGGCCATTGAGAAGACAGGGGGCTATTTGCGTAGGAAAGGCCAAGTGGAAGCCCTTTGCGCTTTCCTTGTGATCAAAATCATAACCAAAGTAATGCCATTCCCTGAAGGAATGGCAGACATTAACAACAGCGTGAAAGGCCTGAGAGATGCAGACATAGTGATTCCTAATTTGTGCAGCAGAGCACAAAAGGATCTTAAAGACGAACAGTGATTATCATGCTTAATCAGGTCAGGAATGGACATCCACCTGCCATTCCAGACATGGTCTGCTTACCAGAACAAGTTCATTCAGCCCCTGGAACCCACTATGCCACCACTGACTGCAAAGGCTGGCTTCCACAAAGCAGAAACACCAGAAGCAGGCTGCTCATAAGGATGGTTCTCACGCCTCCTTCAGTGTCTTGCCTTTGGATCACACCTATTCTTTGGCCATATTCCACCACTTAGTCTGCAAGAACTCTGACATCTTGCAAAGCTCCAGGATATCACAACAGTTAAGGACATTGATGGCATCATACTGAGAGTTCCTGAAGACCCAGCAGTTATCCTCAATGCCTCATAAAACACATGCGCCAGAGAGCAAGAGACACAAAGCATAGGGGGAGCAACGGGGTATTCACAGAAGTGGCGATCGGGTGTAATGTCCAGCAGGGATCATGACAAGTTCCAGTACTAAAGTCCTAGCCAGACATTTTCTGTGGCATGACTTCAGCCATCTTACTCAGCTTGCCCACATTCCTCCACTTCTGCCATTAACTCCAAGCCTTTGTTCTCCAAGCTTTCTTTAAATCCTGCAGCCATCTGATATCCTTCAATAGACTCTTTTGCTGCTTCTGTTGGCCAGAATCAGTTTGTGGTTTGCAAACAAGAACGATATACTAAATGATTTTAGGTTACAGAATTTATAGGGCTATGTACTAGAAGGTAAGCCCAAAGATTACTGAGCATTATGGTGCTTGAGTGCACTCCATATTCAATCAACATGTGAAGTAAGGCACAGAAATTAAAAAGGACTCGAGTGAATAATTGAGTAGCTGAGTTGCTCACAATTTGGACTGAACTACTTCAAAACAGATAAGCGTTTGAGAGTGTTCCCCTCGGACACATTCCTTCCAACTGTTCTGGTAGGCTCACTGGGCTGTTGATGCCCAAATGATACAAGAAGCTATAGCTTAAGATAACATTCCACTATGCGCCCAGGGAAAATGCTCCCGAACACTGTTTGCCAAGACACAGATCCTAGTGGAGAGAAGGGGTAGAAAGAAAATGAGGGGCTCTTTTCCCTTTGCTTCCCTCTCTTTAAAACCTACTTAGCATTTCTGTTACTCAAGCAGTAGGGATGACCCTACGTCTTTGCTGAGATCAACACAACATCGAAATCTTTAGAGCCGCCAAGGGCCACAGCAGTGCCTAGGAAGATAATTGATACTTAAGTAAACACAACAATTAATCTTAAGGAGTTTTATTTACTTATTAATTAGCTCTCACCATCATAGGTATCCACAAACCTAAGGCATTGATGATGATTTATTCCCCCTACGTTTTAAAATATTTTGTGCCTATCCTGCAGCCAGAAAGTGAAAAAATATGTTCCCATCAAAACATACGAATTATTGTAAAATATTATCCCTGAATTTCTTTCCCAGGAGGTTTTGCCTTGATCTCTAAAAACTCACTGTAAAGAGAATCAAGTACTTAAAGGTACTGTAGAAATGTGAAATGCAGGTGTAAATAGCAGCTCCAAATATTTTTCATGTAGCAAATAAAATTATTTAATCCATAATCAGAAAAAAGAAAATGATACAAAAATGATGAATATATTGTTTTTAGGTTTCCATGGCTTTCTGAACAGACCCAGTATTTCCACAAGTACGAACAATGTTTATTCATTTCTTTCAGGATCTTTAAGCCTGGCTGGGTTATCTACAAGAAAATTAAATATGTAGTAAAGATAATTTTCATGAAAGTATTCTAAGAAAAATACTCTTGTTCACGGGAACTGTGGTAAATTCCAGGTTTTCCTCACTCGAGTTTTAATCTCCTCATTTTTCTGCTGACATAAAACCTACACATTGAAAAATATGAAGGTGTCTATATGGGTTTCTATGAATCAAATGCCTGTAACCTTTTACTCAAAAGCTATTACAGTGAAAGCACTTATTTATACATTAAAGATAGATGACCTAGAACCAATATCTATTTTCCGTGTGCTGTAAAAAAACAAATTGAGATTAGTCACATGTACATAAAGTCCCATTGAGGCTTTCTTCCCTATATACTGGATGGCATTGGGTAAATGACTAATAGCCATAGAGGAGATTTACATAACTCAAATCTATCAAGGAATTACCTATTTTAATTTTATATGGAGCATGAGAAAAATCTCAAATAATCAGTTTCTTCTCCTCTCTCCCCTCTCTCTCCCCCTAACCTACCCATCTACCTACATAAAGATTTCTACCTCCCTTTCTGTCTCTTTCCCTATAATCTTCTCAATCTTTCTATGTGGAGATAGTTAAAACGGGGGGCTACAGCCATGGAAAAACACTCACAGAGTCTAAGACTAACCCCTGACTACAGCTTTCCCTTCTATCAAACTAGGCAACATTTAATAATTTAATGTATGGTACTTGGTCTTTTGATGCTTTCTGTAAAAATAAATCTGTTTGTCACTTAAAGTCTTTATTAACTTCTTCTAAGAGACTGGATGACAACATGCATCTGATTTTCTTTAGTCTCTTTTTTCAAAAATATGTTATTAAGTCAATCATTATCACAAATTTTCTAAAACAATGTTATTAACTTTTCACGATCATACTTTTTGCATTTTATATATAAGGATAAAGATACACCTCTTCTGACACAGACACACACCTATAAAAGTAATATGTACACAACACAGATAATTTTTTTATAAATATTTAACATGTTGTGGCCTGTATTTTATCTGTAGAAAACTTAATATTCATAGCAAGCCTGTTTTTATTCCAGGTATACCTTTGTTTGGACTACAATGGCATAGCAATAGGCTCATTATCATGAGGTCTTTGAAGCTTAGCCCTTGATTTTGCCTGGGAAATACATGCTCTCTGGTTTCTTTGCAATCACTTTACGGAGAATGGTAATTGTTCCTCTTAGGTAATAATTGCAATCATAGACTGATTCTGGCTTAATGGCATATTTCAGATGGTTACTACTTCCAACAAGGTAAGGACCCGCTAAAATCTCTGGTGTCTGAGAGACTGGAACGTTCTAGAGAAAGAAATAAAATGTTCAGATCTTGATATTAAGCATAGGCCCTGTCAACTCAAATCCTTGGAAGATGAAATTTTTTTTTTTTTTAATGGCAGGTAAAGTACTCCACATTTCCTCCAAGATATTGCCAAGAAGAAAGTCAAAGTAAAAGGCAAGAGAGGATAGATTGACAGTTCATGCTGAATCTTTTCTTTCCACGTAATTCTTCAGTGTGAGGTTCTTAGCCTTTTTAATATTCCGAACAGCATGCCTGCAATATTATGTACAGCATCCCTGCTAAGAAGCTCAGTGAGGAAAAGAAGAGAAATTTGAGAGAAATACATGAATTTTACCCGACACAAAAAAGACTGTAATGCAAATAAGAATATAACACTTCTGGGATTGTCAGTTTTGCACATGTGAATTTGTTCTACATACTGTGTGTTCACTTAATAATTAGATAGTGGGAAAATGTTCAGAAGGAAAAACAATGCTTGAAATAGATCTTTAACAAGCTGTGAAATGACTGAACACTCAACATAATGAAACACCAACACTGAAATTAAAATCTGCTCCCCAAAATCCATTGTTATGATCATTAGAGAAATATTTTATATCTCAAAAATACTTGTTCTAATCAAACATGGAAACAGATCTATATATACTCTTTCACGGTGATTAGCTTAATGTAGAGACCATTTAGACAAACTCATATTTTTATATTGTGTCAAAAATAATTTTCCAGGTTATCTATCCTCCAAATATGATAGGGTTTTAGAACAAAATGATGAGCAGTTCCCACAGATATTTCCATTGGATGCTCTAATGGTCTTAAAATAAAGTCAACAGAATATGGAACATGTTTCATTTAAATCAAATCCAATATACAAACATATTTGAAACCAGTAAATTATAGAAAGATTGAGTTACAAATGAATCTACATCGTATTAAAAAATTCACTCTAAATATGCAATTCTTCCTTTAAAAAATAAAGCTATCCAAATGTATTCTTTAAAACTCTTATTAGGACTCCTACCACTAAAGGGAGCCCCTAAATATAAGAAAATAGAGTCATTAAATTAACTGTTCATTTAGAGTTCTAGTAGATCAGGAGAGTATAAACCCAAACCTTAAATCAGATATATAAGAAACCAAGTTTTTTAAAAGAGTAAATTATGAAAAAAACTACTTACATTAAAAGTTGACTTTTAATGTAAGAGTGAATATCAGAGTAAATATCAAAGTATTCACTCTGAATGTGGAATTTTCGTGATTAAAGAAATACAGCTGTTTAAAATGTGTTCACTTAAAATTCTTAGCATCTCTCTTCACTAAAGTAGGACTCCAAATGTTGGAAAAGAGAAACATCAAAACAATTGTACTTTTACAGATTTTTAGACCAGGTGAGTAGCACCCTAAAATTCATCTCAGAGATGTCTATCAACATTTATCCAGAGAAATCCTCATGAATTCTTTCTCCTATCAAAGATGTTCTTTCTCCTTCTGATTTGCAACAATCAAATCAGAAATTGCAAAGGAGATGTGAAGAAAATAAAACAGACTGCCAAGATAACATAATATGAATATAGTTTGTGATTATGTTACCTTGCTTAACTGGTTTAAATACACATTAGTAATCTGGATACTGTCAGTGTACAAACACATTGTGCATCCCTGCAGTTGTATTGTTTTCGCAGCCTCTCTATTCAGCACACTTTGTCAGCTGCCCAGTAACCTGTAAAGTGGTAAGTACCATCCCTTGCTATAACAGAAGAGCCAGAATAAAAGCTGTCATTTCCCACCTCCATCACTTTCCTCAAGGCTTCCACTTCCGTCACATCCACCTGTTTAAATTCTACACTTCCCTGAAGAAATCAGTTCAAGGGCCAAAGTCCATGGCGTTTCTCATGGCTGGACTTTGCCCCACAGTATGCTCTCCTAGCGTGTCGCAGTCACTGCCCTGGGCCTGCACAGAAACCGTTCAAGATAGAACATGAGCAGGACCCTCACGCCACAACTTGACTAACATTCTTTGGGAAAGGACTGCTTCCTTGTCATGTTTAGAACTATCATGCCATTTTCTACCGACCTTTCCTCTTTGTGCAAGGAAATTTAATCAAAGGTTCAATATAATTCATAATGGCAACCTCTGGTTTGGTTTCATTTTTTACTCCGTGCATTTTTTACAGTCTTCTTGGGCTACGAGAACCACGATTCTTTCTTAAGAACAGCAAAATAAAACGTCAAAACATTCTTTCCTTGTAAAGGACTGATGCAATTTTAATCTTTCTTCTTTATTTTCATAATTCTTGAAGTGTGTATTTTAAAGTGGTTCACAAAGTTTGGTTCCTGTCTCCAGACGTTACTCACTGAAATACTCCTAAAACTTTCAGTGAGAGGATAGTCAAGAACACTCAACATCCAAGAGTTAATTGTATTCCAGGTAATAAATTTGGGCAGATTTCTTTGTTTGAAAACTAACTTACATTCTGATAGGGAAGCCCATTTCAACTTATAGTATATTATGCTCAAAACAAACAAACAAACACCCCGTGAGGCAGACACATCTGGTACACCGTAACACAAGGTTACTAAGTGTTATCTAATTAAACTACTACAGCTATACCCACTCCTGTTAACAGACTAGAAGGACAGATGCTGAACATATCAACACCTATTTGTGACATTCATCTACTTATGTGGGACTTTTTAAAAGTTTATTAAAGAGGCAAATCTTTCCCTTCTCTGTATCTCATCAGTTCCATAGCAAACCCTTATTTTTAGAATACAAAAATAAATTTTCCCTATCCTGCCTACTTTACCCAAAAATATTAAATTAAGCCCGACTAAGGAGGTTTGTGTTAGATTAACAGCATAGTTTCTTCACACAGAAAAGAATTACCTTGAAAATTTAAAACAAACCAATTTTTATCACATTAAATTCCAAGTTCTCACAAAATGAATTTCTGTGTTTGATATACAAGTCAAAATGTCAAAACTGTGACTACATTTAGGTATTCATTCCGAAGAAAGCTTTGTAAAGCCCTTTATCAAAAGGCATTTTTGCATGAAAGTAACAGCTACAAAACAAAATGTTTTCTCAGTGATTACGAAGTTAAATATCAACATATGATTGAAACTTGTTCTGCTCTGCTGAATATTACAATCATAAGGACATAAAAACAATTCACAGTGACCATTACATCAAAAATATTACGACTAAGATGAGAATTTCCTGATGAGTAATCATCAGATAAATGAATGCTTAACTCCCCTAGTTTGTTATTAACCCCTTAAGAGAAATTCTTACTGTGTAGGCTTGGTAGTTATGGCACATATTAGATAATAAAAATTAAGATCTTATTTTTAAAAAGTTAAGAGCTCATTAACTCGATAAGCAAGTTTCCTCTTCCATCACTGATGTGTGAATTATGTTATAGTGGACATGACTCCCTAAGTTATTCTTATTATACGTATTAATGTCGATATTTAAAACCACCCTTCTTTAAAAGCAGTATTGAGAATAGAATGCTGATGATACCTTCCTTATGACAAATTTTTCTAGCATTAGACTCACATGAAAGAAGATCTATATTTGAGGCAGTTTATATGGCATTATCTCCTTATCTTTCTCGTTGATTCCCCTCTGCTGTAATAATTTAACCCAATTCATCCATAAATTCTGGCAGTTCTATCCCTAAAATGTATCCTAATCTGTACACTTTGTCCATCGTGTTGCTATGTCCCTAGTCCAAATCATCATCCATCTTTCACATGGACTCTTAGAATGGTCTCCTGTCACTCTTGCTTCCTCTTCTTTCCCCTACAGTCCGTTTTCCACACAGAAACGAGAAGGGTCTTTTAAAGCACATGTATCAGATCATGTCACGGCCCTGCTTAAAACTACTGGGAGACTTACCATAAAAGGTAACGCTGCCTGTGAAGTCCGCATGGACCAGGCCCTGCCCACCTCACTGGTATCACTCTGGCCTCCTTATTCCTGGAACTCACCAAACCCATCACCTCCAGGTTCGGCTGCAATACTCAATGTCTGGTCCTCCTGCATACGAGGCTTCATTCAGTTCAACTGCCATCTCCTGAGTACTTCACTGGCCCCCGAACCGAAAGCATCGGCTCTATAACCATCATGACCAAATAATTCGCTAGCACTTCACCTTGGTTATTTTCTTCAAAGCACTTATCACTCCTTAAATTATCTTTTCCATTCATTTTTAACATGTGTATTGTCTGTGTCTCCCACCAGAAACATGATCTGCCTCATGTCAGGCACCTCATTTTTGACCACCACCAAACCATGGCTAGAACATAGCAGAAGCTCAATAAATACCTGTTCGCTGAAGAAAGAGTACCAAAATATGTGTGAGTACTTACTGAAGTTTTATGTTCCACAGTTATATGTGACCTGTGATAAGACAGCAGCATCGCTAGATAGGAATACTTTAAAAAATGTGGCTCTATGAAGAACTGCTTATTCTGTCACCTGGGACAAATAATTTGCTGTCATTTAAGGAGATTAGCAGTTATCATCTACTAATGTGTTTAAAACCTATATGTACATAAAATGTCCCTTTAAACATGAATCTATTACTTTTATATGTAAAACATTAGCTTTGAGATGGGTGACTGGATTGCTGGGGTAAAAAGAAACAGAGGATTTATTTTTACTATGTCTATACTTTTATAGGTTTAATATTTTATATAAAGTTCACATATTACCTTTTTTTTTAAGTGTGTTTTTCCAGGACCCATCAGCTCTAAGTCAAGTAGCTGTTTCAATCTAGTTGAGGAGGGCGCAGCTCACAGTGGCCCATGTGGGGATCGAACCAGCAACCTTATTGTTAAGAGCACCGCGCTCTAACCAACTGAGCTAACCGGCCACCCCAACATATTACCTATTTTTAAAAAGCTAAAATATGTCCCTAACGTCATCCCACAATCATGGGCTGATAAGGGCCTAAATTGATACTGTTTTATATGTAAATGTGGTTCTTTGAAATAAGAAATAAAGCTTTATGGCCTCCACAGCAAATCTGTAGAACTTAGTAGCAATAATATGTTGGAACAGTAATAATAGCACCAATACAACGTCTCATTATGTGACAGGCATGGCGCTAAATGTTATGTCTGTATCAACTCACAAATACCTATGACATCAGTGCTATTATTTGTATAGAAGATTTTCAATATACTTACTGGAGTTACTCACTAATGAGTTTCCCTTTGGCCTCTTACAGACCGTTTAGATGAACTTCTCCATTTAAACTATGGCTTTACCTCTTATGCTTTTTCAACAGTATAATGAAAGCATGGCAAAGGGAGCAGCCATTTGGCACCTTCTGTAAAGGTTTACCATTCTATTTTATTGATAATTGATAACTAGACACATGGACAACATACATGTTTGAAACTCATTTATGTCTGTTATATATACTTAACATAGTTTTAAGCTATACATACCAACTGAAATATCCCCATGGATTCTAACCTCAGAGAGTTTACCAACTGAAAAGCATATATCATCGTTTTATATTATTATGCTTTACTTTTTGTTTTTAAAACAATTACTCCTGTGAACATTACAGTTACAATGGTAAACTTATAAACAGGGGTTTTAAAATCAGGGCATTTGGACATCTCCCCCTGCCCCAACCCATGGGTCTGTGGATAGATCTTGGATCAAGAAAAGCACATCTTTATTTTCACAAACATCTAACTGAAATCTAGCATCTCCTTATGCTGTAAATATAGGCATGATACAAGCCACAGAGTATTAGCGGTGCCCATGACTATGTCATCGGCAGAAATAATTACTTCCTATCATACTATAGTTAGGCCGATATCTCATAATATTGCGTAAATTCATCACGACTTCCAAAATACAGCTGCTATTAACCCTCTGCTAGATCTTATTATTTAATGCATTAAGCATGTGTATTACTTTATCACAATTTTTAATCTTTCAATAACTATTTCAATATAATTAAGTTCTCTAATATTTTACTTTCTGTATTTAAATGTTTCTTCTGCAAAGGGGTTCATGGGCTTTATCAGTAGGCCAAGTGCTGTAAAAATGAGGTCCATGTGAGAATTTAGCATGTGACAAGAATGCATCTGCCCCACTGGTCTTCAAACCAATGAAGGACCCTCCTAGGCAGATGTTCGTGGATTGAGGAAATGAAAGAAATCCCCATTTCTAACTACTGCTTTATGAATTTAAAATAGTTCACTCTCCATTTTTCTACAAGGCTCTCAAAGGAAATGTGGAAACTGAGACAGAGTATCAGGCCTTTTTCCAGTAGTCATTGACACACTGACACTTCATACACAAAACCTGAATAGTGGCCAAGGCCTGAACTGGAAGGAATCGCCTTTGCTTTGGGAGGGCAGGAATGGTAAACATAAGCTCAGCCTGAATGCTTTGAGTCTCTCTGTCCTAAAATGTGAGCATGACTTCATGCAATAAAACACTAAACACAAACCTTAAAAGATAAAAAGCAAAATATTTTCCCCACAGTACAAGGGGAAAATGTAAATGATAATGTTTATATGCAAATGCTATGTCCCTGAATTTCAACATTTATATCAGTTTTAATGTTCTGTTTCATTTCTTCAAATAATTTCCATAGCCATTTGCAGGGGAAAAAAATGCTAAGTGCTCTTTTAAAGCATAAAAGTTAGTGATTGCAATAATGGAATGTTGATTATCATAAGAAATTTCATCAAATGTGTTCCTAAAATCTATATCCAGTGGCTACAGAATTACATGAATCACCAGCATAGTAACATTATCAGAAAGAAAACAGGTCTAAATCCTGAGGTTTTCCTAGTGAAATCATGTCAGCTCCTAGTTATCACTTCCTAGTCATCACTAGCTATTAGTTCAATAATCCACACTGCAGTTCTGCCCGTCATCAGGATCAAGTTCCTTGATAGGCAGTTTCTTCAATCTATCAATTCTTTCCGTGGGACACCAGCTAAGATCTGCATGATTTCAGTCTTCGCATATCCTCTTTTCTACCTATAAGAGTACTCTGACCAGTTCTGAAGCACACCCCTCAGCCTCCTTCAATAAACATCAGTGAATAATTAAAAACGGATAACTGAAAATATAAACATTGGTTACAAGTATTTGCTGAAGCATTTGTTTAAATGGTAGTTCATTAGCATGTGAAAGACAAGCTCTGTTAAGGTCAAGAAGGATTTACAGAAAAGATGGCTCCAAAGAACTCAGAATAAATCCTGATTATAAAGGTTTAAATGATTTTTTTATTCAGAAATGACTTTCTAGGACAAGAGAGGTGAGGGTACTGCAGGTTCAAAGCCACTGATTTATGTCAGAGAAATGCACAGTAAGTAAAGACCAGAAGTAGAAGAATGCAAAGCTCCATGGATGTTTTCTTAATAGAAGAGTAGCTAAATCAGTATTTGACTCGATTATGTTTTGTAAGAACTATTTTATCTGCTTCAAGGCCTCATTTCAACACCTACTGCCAGTGAGGTGGGGCATACCTTTTTTTGATTTTCTAGCAAGATCAAACCAAAGTGCTTTCAACAAATAAAATAAAGTTTCTCTGGAAAAGGCATTTCTGCAAATAAAAACTCCCCAAAGGATGTAAATACAGAATAACAAAAACAAGAGCTGATTTTTCAAAATACATAATCAAAAGAAAATAGTGTCTCTCATTTGATTGCTGGCTTGTGATAAAGCTTGTGAACTTCTCTCCTGGTTGCATAGCAACCAATCTATGCAGCAGTGCGAGCCTGTAAGAAATTTCCATGCCAGAGCTGTGGAAATAGATGCTAACTACTCAGTATATTTTTCAAGGTTACCTATATTTGCAAAAGGGAAAAAAAGGAAGATAGAATAATATTCTTGGCATTTCTAGAACCAAAAATCCAGAAGGAAGTTCCCTAATGCTATGAGCCCTTCTATAATAATTCCTCACCATCTATATACTCTAAGCAGACAACGCTCCCACGGGAAAGCAAGGTGCACCCATAGGAAGTGCACCTTATCACTGAAACAAAATAACCAAGCTCCATAAAACTAAACCAATAAATTCAAGAGTTAGCAGGTAGCAATTGGACCTTCACTCCATAAGTACTGCCATTCATCATCTACTCTCTATGCTGTTCTCAAGATTGCTACTGAACAACATTAGAAGATTTATTTTAGGTTTTGCTGTCTTAGTTTTCCAATAAAGACATTATTATAATTTATTCTTTTATAATAGTATCTTTCACCATCTTTGAATACGGTTGATCAGAGCACTGACAAGTCTGTGCTTGAAAATGAGGAATTCAGTTCCATAGAGACTTATCTTAAAAGCTTAAGTCTGGTAAACATAATCAGGGAACTTACTGGCATCAGCACAGCTGATAGGCACAGAGCAGCTCTCAGTCTATCTCAATCTAGGTTCCACAGGGGAGAAAATAAACAACACATATCACCAGGTGTGATGAGCCCAGACCAAAATGCTCTGAAAGAAGGGAAAAGCAGAGACCTATAAGAAATGGTTCACAAGCATTGGTGGACTTGTGTTAGTTTCTCTATACTTACTTACAGATTCTAGACATTAATGTTCAACGTCCTGGTCCCCAAGGAACTGGGCTTGCCTGCTTCTCACAAGGAAATGATGTGAATGGGGGCATGTGGTCTCTTAAATGAGTAAGTTGGATAGTGGGACAGTGGAAAAAACACTGGACCGAGGTCCGGGTTCTAGTCACAGAGAGATCCATTGTGAGACTTTGCGTAAGTCACATAAGCCGAGCTTCCATTTCTCGGTCTCTAAAGAGAAATTATGAAGAGCTTCTCTGCCCATTTCATAAAGATGGTCCAAAAAAAATCAAATAATCTCAAAGCAATAGAAAACATACATGACATTCTAAATACTCTTTCAGACCTTCAGCAACGCTTCTTGCTTCAAGTCATGCTGCAGGGCTGTCATACTGGTACTGATTATTTCCAGGGCTCCAAATCATCAGTAGAGAGTAACATATTTCAGCTTAATTCCGTCTATAAAGAAGCACTAGGGAAAATAAAAATGCAGCCCTACCAATAGACTGCAAACCAACAGAAAATTTAGTGCTAGCTGTTGCTGGGCAGTGCTATGGACAATTAGAAAATGATATTAAAAATGAAAGGTATCATTCTTCATTTCCCTGTATTTCCTGATTTTAAAAAATGATGCATTTCTTATAGTTTCAATGGCTGAATTAGGACAAAAATAAACAATTGTAAATTGGGCTGGAAAATATTTTCTTTGGGAATAGTAACAGTACAACACTATAAATAATTGAAAAGCTTTGATTAATCAAAGTAACTGGTCTCATGAGATGATTTTTAAAAAGTATACATCATCCTTTCTAAAACATGTATTTCTGTAGAAAGGAAAGTCTTCCCTCGTTTGGTGATTAAACATATTTACTTTTTCATGAAAAAAATATGCCTTGTATATAAAAGCATTCAAATATCTGTTGAATTAAAAGTAAAACAACAGTTGTCAATTTTAATTTTTAATACTGGAGAGTGTCTAATAGCTGATTAAGGTAAAATCATGTTAGGTTTGTACACATAAACAGTTAACCTTTGTTTGGGTATATTTAACATCACTTGCAGAAACTGTTGAGTTTATTTAATAAGGCAGGCAGGTAGGAAAGGTCGGTCTTTATCAGGGAACACAGAATCCACGGAAGAGAGAAGAGGAATCTGACATGGAGCATAGTCCCTAGCCAGCCGAAAGTGTTTTCTCCTGTGGCTTTAAGCTTTGACCTGCCAAATTAGTCATTTCAGCCTCCTCCACAATTTCAAAAGCATCACCTACGTCATGATAAATGTGCTGGAATCATCAATAGCTAAGTCTACCAGAAAAATGTGACTCTCAACTCAATGTACCCCAGATCCGGCAGGAAGAACACTTGCTCATAACAGATGTATGGAATATACCCAACAAGCTGTTGTGTATTGAGTTCATGTCTTATCTCCTGCAGAGGTATCAGGGAAATAAGAGAGCTTAAATCTTTATGTGATGATAGCCATTCTGACCACAGTCAGGTGATATCTCACTGTGGTTATTTGCATTTCTCTAATGATTAGTGAGGTTGAGCATTTTTTCATGTTTTTTGGCCATCTGTATGTCCTTATTAGAAAAATGTCTCTTTATGTCCTCTGCCCATTTCTTAATTGGGTTGTTTGTGTTTTTGGTTTTTGTGAGTTCAATGACTATTTTATAAATTTTGGATATTAACCCTTTATCAGATGTATCCTTGACAAATACCTTCCATTCAGTAGGATACCTTTTTGTTTTATTGATGGTTTCCTTTCTGTGAAAAAGCTTTTTAGTTTGATGTAATCCCACATGTTTATGTTTATTTTTTCTTTTACTTCCCTTGCCCAAGGGGATATATCAATAAAAATATTACTAAGGGTAATGTCTGCAAATTCACTTCTTATATTTTCTTCTAGGAGTTTTATGGTTTCGGGTCTTACATTTAAACTTAAAAAAAAACAAACACCTTTATTTGAAATGGAACAGATATAGAACTGTTAGGGAAACATAGTCTTTATATGAGGAAAGGCTTATTTAATCAGTCTTTCTCCCATATAAATGCATTCATTGAAGGCAAGAACTTGAAGAAAAAATTTCCCTTCCAGGTCAAGATGCAGAGAATTCACAGTTGCTCAGTGATGCTATGTGCTAGGCACCATGCTGGGTGTTATAAACAGTCCCATGAAGTCGTATCATGTCTATATATTGCACAGATGGGTAACCAGAGCTCCAAGAAGTAAAGTGATTTGTCCAGGGGCACTCAGACAGTGGAGGATGGGACTAAAACTTGAGTCTGCATCAATTGGGCTCTCAAGTTCATCTGCTTTTCCTTACACCACACGTCCTCTCTTTCATTTAAAAAAAAAAAAAATCTTACCAAGAAAGACTGAAACCAACCCAGAATATCCCAATCATTGCAAAAGGCTGCCTATTGAATCCTGGAAATGTTTCATTGAAGAGCAACATATTTACATGCCAGAAGGTTTTAGCATATGTTCTATCCATATTATTTCCAAATACCTGTCAGCTCAGTGCTCAGGAATCCTGACAAGGCTGACATCTTAATTGCCAACTCTTTTCTCAGGAGGTTATACATGCCTTGAATTATAGTTGGATATTGAAGACACTGGATCAAAGTTCAAATAAATAAGTGAGGTAAATTTTATAACTGTCACCAATGTGGCTTTAGTAGTTAGGAAGCAAATCTACCAAGTGTTAAAATGTTAGTGGAAGGTAGGAGGGATTAGAAGTCAGAAATCCGAGGTGAACAGCAATGCAGTACCCCCAAACCAGAAAACAGCTGGAGAGGACAGAGAGCGGAGGAACCCCCAGCTGAGGGGGACACAGACCTCACACCGTCTGAGTAGCAGCAGCAGCTACCTCTGACTTCCCTGGGTGTGGCCAACCATGGCCAGTACTTGAAATGTCACACCTGGAAAACTTTGAACAATTTTCCTGCTCTCTCTGATTCAGAATCTAGTTTATCAGCAGACAGCATAGCCCTGGAAAGAGCATGATTTGGGGTATCATTTGATCTGGGTTGAAGTCTGACTCTCCTATTTACCCACTACTTCACAATTCAGTTGGCCCATCTATAAATTTGGGGTAATTAAACCAGCCTCACAGAATCACTGGAGACTCAAATGAGTTCACGTCCTGGTGCCCATGAAGGCCACTCAGTAAATGTTAGTTCCTTTCCTCCTTTACTGCACCAGTTGAAGTAATTAAGTATCAGCAGACTGGTGCTAGGTTTAAAAGACAAACAAAAATCAGCCACATCAGGACGTCTTTTTCTCTTTCCTGAATGTAAGGAAGCATACAGATGTGTCCTATTTTCACTCCCCTTTATACTGAGAAAATGGAGGAATAGAGAGACCATGCAATTTGTTCACAATTCCTAACTAGTAACTAGTCTGCCCGACTCCAACCACTGAACTCTCCTGCCCTCCAAAAGGAAGTGGTTTATGATCAAGAACCATACCATTACCCAACTTAGGACCACATTTTCCTCAACAAAAGGAAAGCCATAGAGTATGAATTTACCTTATAATGCCAGGGGGATAATTTGAGTTCTAGAGACTCAGTTAAAACATGTTTAATATGAAGCCTTTTAGGTGTGATCATGGGTTTAGATGTGACATGGATAAATCCATAAAAAGGTCTGCCACAGAGGGGACTTCCATGAGAGTTAAAAAAAAAAAAAAAGGAAATTATATGACAGTGCCCAGGTACTTTGGCATCTCGTCAACTGCTTCAAAGAGATTAACATGCACTGATACCTTACCGTATCATGATCACGACGGCACCCAGTTTGATATGAAACATATCTAAACTAGATTGAGCTTCTGCGCTGAGTATTCAAAGCCACTGACGTGACTCTAGCCTACCTCTTCAGGCATATTTACCACCTTTTGATTTCAAATAAAAAATATAATCTGAAATTGTGTCCAATCATACTTTCTAAAAATTAACATTTTTAAAACAAGTCTACAGTTAACAGTTCCACCATAGTTAGAAAATAAGTGTTTGTTTACTAACTGTTTAAACTGAGCTTTGCAAGTTCAACATAATAAAAAGAGAATTCAAAGATAAAGGGACTCTAGAAAAACATCCGCCAACAAAACGGAGATAAAGGACTTAATTTTAGTACACAAACAGCTTATATAAATTGACATGAAAACATTGATACACTAATAAAATAATACCCAAAGACATGGATACACAACTCACAAAAGAAGTTAAAATGTTTACTAAGCATGAAAAAAATGTTTTATCTCAGTGATGAAAGAAAAGCAAGGATGGGACCCTTTTGTAGAAACAGTCTTTTACTAAGTACAATTCTCATGGTTGGTCTCTAAATATTGTATTTTTACAAAAATAAAAAAATAGATTATCCCTCCACCTTCAGGGAAGCAGTAAACAACTAGTATCAGTGGTCTGGGAGAAAATATTGTGATATTAGACTTCATTTCTGAAATCTTGAGCAACTTTGTAGTGGTCCTGAAAAATAGAGGGACAATTGAAAAATTAGATTTTCTCATGGGCAGTAGGATAGTATCATTTTATGAGAGAATGACATTAATTTTTGGTTATGAATTTTTTGATCTACTGAGCCAGTATACTAAACCTGTGGTTTCTAAGCTGATATCAGTTACTTACCTGTGATAATTAGATATTAGTTAACTAATGAGTTGACATATATGATTTCTTTTTTTTTTTAATTTATTTTATTAAATTTATTGGGGTGACAATTGTTAGTAAAATTTCTAATATAGGTAAACTGTATACTTTTAAAACTGTTTTGATTAAGTGATGTTATTTTGTAATCTTCCAAATCAGTCTCTCTCCCCCTTCTCTCTCTCTCTCTCTCTCTCTCTCTCTCTCTCTCTCTCTCTCACACACACACACACACACACACCCTTTCCCAACACATTTTTTAAAGGGCAACAATAACATTATTCTCGTTGGAACAAAAATCAAAGCAAATGTGTCTTCTCTGAATGTCAGCGAAAGGTGTTCTGGGACTGATATTCCAAAGCAAATGAGTCTTCTTCCTTCTGACCACACACATTCAGGAAGAGCCCATGTGAAGTATCAAAGAGGAAAGACGTCTGCACTGTCAGATCCGTCCTGAGGCTAAACGAAATGACAGTGGATGCCGCCAGCCAGTGTACTCTCACATCAGAACTTGACATAAGCCAAGTCGCCACATAAAGATCTTCAGGGCAGCATCATGTCTGCCCTGTGGTACCTCTGATTTGTTCTGAATGTAACATGAAAACAAACTTTTGCAAGCAACAGGAACCGTCTAGGTATTTTTAGTCAGCCTCATTGTAACTCATACCCTTAAATTGGGAATGAGTCAATTCTGACAGTTTTCAGAATTGTTTCATCAGTATTCAGACGGCACCTCATACCATGCAGCTTTGTTCCTGATTACTCATATTCCAGAGCTCAGAGACAAAAGAATTCTATCAGAGGCTCACGCTTTCCTCCATCTTTTCTATTAAGTAAATCGAATATCCTGACAGCACACCTATCTTTAAATGTCAAGTCACATTTACAAACATCTAAATCAAAGGCTTACCTTTGGAGTACAAGATTTTAAAACTGACGTCGGTTTCTTAAATGCTACCATTTGATTCACAATCCATAAAAACACATAATCGAAGTAGTGGGGGGAAATGAAGAATCAGGTACTAGACACAATAAATGGGTTTCCTTTCACTTTTATTCACTCTTCTTATCTCATTAAACTCAGAATTCATCCAAGCCACCCCTTCAATTTGTGCACTATGACATCATCATATTTCCTCAGCTCTACTCCCAGGAGGACTTTAATATTTTAACTGGGTGAAAGGATTCAAAAACAATGATTCTTGTTGCCCCCTGAGGCTCCGGACATCATTTTGCTGGCAAAGTGATTATGTGATGAGCTGGAGTAGTGAGGGACCTCTTCAGAATTCAGGTCTCTGACTTCGGGTATGCTCTTTGAAACTGTGACAAGGAAGAAAGAAGGCAAACTGAGCTGACAATCCAGTCCGGTTCCAAAGCACCAAGGGCAGTTGGGTTTATACCCAAACTGTATAAAGGCCAGAAGAAAGACTCCCAAGATACCAAAAGTGTAAAGTAGAAGAAACCCTTCATTTGGGGGATAAAAGGCATTCCCCCCAGCTCTCTTTGCCCCAGTCAGTTTCAATCACTCACTGGATTCCTGACGGTGTTGGAGTCTGTAGAGAAATCAATTCTGCCTGGCATTCCCGATAGCTGCCTATCTTCTGACACCATGGGTACAAAGTCAGTACTTTAATAAAGACAGCATTTAAACCACATGTAAAAGATTGTTACGAAGGAAGCATAACCACACATTCATCCCAGGCGCTGTTTAAATAGCTAAAGGCTAGATAAAGGAGGCTGGTCTGTGCACAAATACGTAAGTAGAACAGAACAAGAAAGTCCTAAATCCACACATGAATAGTTGTTTCTTTCTTACATGAGATTTAAGAAAAAATAAAATACTTCATTCTGGAGATGTGACAGCATATATTTTTGTTCTTCATCAGAGTATTGGTGAATTCATCTTTCATTCATTCTACAAATGGTATTAATTATTAACTATACTGGATTTAAAATTCTAAAACATGGTCAGAAAATGCTTTTGAGCAACCACAGAATCCTAGAAATACAGTAGGACTGGGGGAAGCTGGAAGATACTTTTTCTGTTTTGATTCTGCCATTATTATTTTACATAACCTCTTAAGATTTTTGTTTACCCAACAATATAAATGACAGTTTGGGATCAGACCTATAAAAGTTCCTTTTAGCTTTGAAATTGCAAAGACCTCTGCTGAACTCTCTTTATACCCACCAACTAGAACTATGCTTTTGGTCCAATCATTTAACATAGGATTCAAACTTTTAACTTTAGAAAATGAAGATAGTTATACTTTCATCCCTTAAAATTATTAGAAAAGAAAATATACCCTAAAAATGCAAAAGTTGTTCAAGAGCTTGCATATATATACACACACACACGTGTATATGTGTGTGTGTGTATACACACACACACACACACACACACACACACACATATATACACATATATATATATGGCTAAGATGGAATTAAGTGCAGGACACAGATGAATCTGGGTTTAGCTTATTACTAGTGATACAAATAACACCGACCAACAACATTACAACATTCTGCATCGTATCCTGCTAGTGATATGATGAGAGACACCTACTGAATCGATGTAAAAACCTAAATACATTACATTATCATTCTTACGAGTAGAGCATGACAAAAAAAAAAAAAATCAGTATCACTCTACCATTGCAATGAATAACAACTAAAAAATAACATCACAACATCATTTAAGGAAGATAACTCAAGTACACCTATATTTCAAAGGATTAGGATAGTGATATATGTAAAAGAAGCAAAATAACTAAAGTTTCCATAAATAGAAAATCAAATTATAAGTTAATTATTACTGGGTTTAACCATATGAAATAGCTGATGTTTCATTACTTTTGATATACCAAAGTGGTACTTTCACATAATTCCATCTAATACAATCTATACATTTGAATGCAGAAGTCACCTTAGAGAAAAACACTAAGCCATAATAACATGGATTATATTATTTGGTATTTATTGTGCTCTTATCGTGGAGATAAATGTTTCACCTCACACAAAACCTATGAGGTAGATACTATGACTAATCTATTTTCAAACGAGGAAAACGAACCACAGAAGTACCTTGTCCAAGATCATGGAATCAAGTAGAGTTCACATTCAAATGCAATTTGTCCTAACAGTTACCTTCACCAGCCAGTTGAAAAGAATGAATACCTCCCAGAGTAAAAGCAGCGAGACCAGTGGAGTTATAAGCATATGGAAAGATGAATGGTGGGGACTCCAGATAAATGGGAAACTGAGAGGGAGGGTTGCAGCATTTACTCATCACTGATTAAGGGAAAGGAACTTGCACGGCCCACTGAGCATAATACCCCTGAAGGTAAGAGAGACACATAAGGTTATCATGGCTACAAAGTCCACTTTTACAAAATGCTAACTTTATTCCATCAAGAAAAAAATGCATTTACCTCATTTCTTCTTAGGATATAGTAATATATGCAAGACGTAAATTACTCCAACTGGTATCAGAGTTTAAATATGTAGATTGTGAAGAAAGAAAAATTCTACTTTGTACCATTAGTTCTATTAAAATCAGCAAACTGGCTCTCCTTGTTCTAATTACAGCTCTAGAAGCAAATGACTGATCATAATTGGACCTCCAATGTAGACTTTTCAAACAGGAGAGAGAGAATCTACTAATGAGCTAAGCCAAGCATTTGTTTTTCATAGCATTTTAAACAGAGAAATTGATGCTATATCAGTCTACAGGGGACATGGCTACTCTTACATGCCATCAGATCAAACCTCAAACTGCACAGCTGAGAACCAGATGTGGAACAAAGTTAATACCTCCAAGGTGCCGGTTTACCATGACCATGTGTCCAAGTGACCAAGTGGCCCTACTCAGCAAAACTATAAAAGCTTTCAAACTGTTCTCTAATTTAATAAAAATAATAAGCTGATTTAAAAAGTAATATAAAAAATTCATTTGAGTCAATGTTTATAATTACAGCAAATTACAACAAAGAAGGAGAACCAAAAATAACATATTTATTGAGTTTAGCGTTAATTTTCTTTACCTTTCTAGAGCTCCGTGAATAGTAGGATCCGTAGTCACCCTAAAAACAAGGAAACAAACATTTAGCAAACGTGAAGGAATTTTATATGTTTACCATGACAGCAGTTTACAAATGCTTATTATTGATAGACTTAAAAACATAGGAAGTGCCTTAAAAGGGGACACAAAGAAAACCAGAAGTAATATGATGGGTTATATAGTAAAACGAGAAGTCCGTAAGAAATGCTTAGATAACTACACAATAAAGAAAAGCTCTGACGTATGCACACCAAGTCAATGGCACTGATAATCTGGTTAGAATTTTTTAAGCTGAAGTTGTGCCAAATACACTGAAAGTATGACCCTGAACTTGAAATGAATATGCCCATGATATAGAACTGTAAAAGTTACAATGAAGATAATGCAAAACAATTTTCCTATGTGTGAAAATGCTGGCATAGTAAAACACGTCCCCATACCATTCTCCTTCACAGTTATTATGAAAAACTCATTTTCTCTCTCAAACTACATTACTCTAAATTTTGTTTATCAATATCATGAATAACAAGGCATGTAAAAGCCAAAAACCTGATTATGCAGGAGATGACATGGTTCCTATAATTTTATTAAAGCCCTAAAATGAAAAACTAAGGACCACTCTGAGTACAGGCACTCCAAGATGAAGATTAGGGATGACTTTCTGCTTTTACAAAATGCTAACTTTTTTCCATCAGGAAAAAATTCATTTAACTCATTTCCTATTAGGATATAGTAATGTGTGCAAGATGTAAATTGTTCCAACTGGTATCAACGTTTAAATAATATGTAGATTGTGAAAAAAGGAAAATTCTACTTTGTACCTTTAATTCTAACATCGCTTGCATTAATTAATTCAACTCTACCAAAGCTATACAAACTGACACCATAAAAATGATTTGATCTAGCCAGTTTTTCAAAATCCACTATCAAATCACAGAGAATTAAATGTGAAATTGGAAGTTTCCATTTGAGGTTCCAATAAAGGAAACAGATGAAAAGTAGTGTTTCTAAAACCTTACTTTATTTTTGGTATCTCAGCCATATTTTCTTATTTAACCTTCAAAACAACTTCTAAAACAGTAATTTTAATAACATTTTTATTATTGTAAAAGGTTTATACATTCATTATAGAAAATATGCAGTTTAAATTTTATATAATCAAATATATCAATCATTTCTTTTATTGTTTCTTCTATGGTTTCTATGCTTAAAAAGTTATTCCCCAGTCCAAGTTCAATTAAATAGCTACTTATATTTTCTTTTACTTGCCCACTAACCCCTTCCACCACCTTTTACCCTTGGTTCCTTTATTCCAATCTGTGTAGAAATTATTGTAGGGATGGCGTGAGGTGAGTACTTAATGTGATTTCTGATAACCCTCTCCCCACTCAGCCTGATAAAGTCACTCTTTCCTTCATTTGTATAAGATGCCCTTTCAGAGCAGTTGCCTTGAGGTACAATCTGACCTCTGATGTTAGTTTTGACACCTGGCTAAGTTTTATTTTTTTAACTTTTCTAAATCTGAATTTCCTTGTGTGTCAGATGGGGATAACAATACCTATCCTACAGTTTTGTTGTAAAGATTACTTATTTCTGTGCCTAGCACAGCATATGTGCTCAGTAAGGCAATCGCTGGACCCCAGACTCAGGGCTCTCTATTTCTTTTCCTCTGGTCCACCTGTTAATTCTTGTGCTCACAGTGTAAACTTGATAGAACATATAATATGTGGTAGGAGAAATATGTCCAACCACCTTCTCAGGATTGTCTTGGCTTTTCTCACCTATTTGTTTTACATGGGCCCAACTCACTTTTCATTTCAGTTATTCTTGGATGGATGCTCTTTTCTGCTCACAATTCTCTTTCTCTCTCTCTGTCTGTCTCTCTGACATGCCTTATTACATAGGTCTAAACTCCAAAACAATGTTTAAAAGTGATAGTGAACACAGATATCCTTGTCTTTTAACTGATTAAAATATTAAAAATACTATGGTGTCGTCATTGAGTTTGATGTTGGCTATGGGTATCAAATAGGTAGCCTAGTATAATACAGAAGCAGCAGCCTTCTATTCTTAGCTTTTTAAGATTAAGTATTTTTATGTCCATCCCACAGAAGAAACTAAATTTTAAAGAGGTAACATGAGTTGCCCAAAGTCATACAGCCGGTATGTAGTGGGGCCTGAATGCAACCACGCCACCATCCTGCAAATATAGTCAGTCTCCCACCCAGCTATATGTTTTGTCCCAAACTTAACCATGTAAATTCATTTAGACCTTATAAATTATCTTCTTATAAATGTAACATAACAAAGAATGGCTAATTTCTCAGCTGATCTGAAGAAATGTAGAGCATCCATTATTACCTGTAGAAATATTTCAGTATTCGTCAATGTTTGTTGAGAAAGAGAATTTAGTAGGAGATACCAGGGACATGGCTGAGACTCCTCCCTACTCATCCCATAGGCAGAAAAAACAAAGGACTTCCGTAGCTTTGGGCCACTGAAGGCACAAACCCAGCAGCAGAAAAAGGTGGGACTTGGAAGCAAACTAGAAACTCTTGAAGACAATTAGAAGTTCGCAGGTAAGACAGAGATGGTGGTAAAAAGTAAGATAGAGAGAGAAAGCTAGAGTAGAGGATTTAAGTGGAATCCCCTCCTTCTTTATAGGGCCATTAGGGTTGAGAGTGCCTGTTAGAGCAAACACTAAGTAGAAACAAGATTCGGCCCATCTGCTTTTCTTTTCATGGCCAGCAGCCAAGCTCTGATCCAAACAAATGTTTCCCCTCTCTCATATCCACTGCATTTTGGAAAGGCAAGTTTCCCTTCTATTGGACTGATCCCAAATAAATACATATCTTTCTATTCTGCTCTAGGATATTTTAACTTTAGCCATTGTTGAAAAACTGCAGATAAAAACAAAGTTGCAGTTTCTAGAAGCCTCAATCAACGGTGAGCCTAGTGTTTC
Organism: Rhinolophus sinicus; assembly: GCF_057876585.1. Taxonomy (NCBI): domain Eukaryota; kingdom Metazoa; phylum Chordata; class Mammalia; order Chiroptera; family Rhinolophidae; genus Rhinolophus; species Rhinolophus sinicus. The sequence continues at coordinate 40,821,431 of NC_142515.1, forward strand.
CTAGAAGGTAACTATGAAAACCATACTTCTTTAGGTCAGTTCTGCCTTCATTTGGGAGAGCTCCTGTATCATCCGGTTTTCTAAAATTGGTCCTACCAACTTTTCCCTTACTCCTCCTAGCAAAGGTCTGGGAGTTTTGCTAAGACCTTACCTGGATGACACAGGCTTGACCAAACTTATCCGCACACACCCTCTTCTGGTAACCAGCTTCACACCAAGACCCTCTCCTCTCCCTAAATCCAGCCCCCGACCCAAGTTCCACCTCCCCTGTTCTCTTTATGCCAAAGAGGTCAAAATTACATGCTGTGAGAAAAAGTGATATATTTAAATAGAATTAGAATAAATGAAATATAATTAATTATAATTAAATATAGTAAAATAGACTAGAAAATGTCCCTCTGCTCTTCTCTTTGCATAGTGCAATCATGTATCCATGGCTCCACTGAGAAACAAAAATGCTTAGTTCCTCACCCGTCTTCACGTTAATAAAAATGAGAAGCGCAATCACATGTCAAGGGGTTTCACATGTTATATTATGGGGGCCCCAAAACAAACAGTCCTGTGAGAACAGCAGAGCAGACATCATCACTGTTATTTTATAAAGGAAGAAACTGATGAGCAAAGAAACAAATTACCTGGAGTTATACACTATGTAAGTGGCAGCAACAAGACTTGAACCCAGGAAATGTTGTCGTCAAATCCCAAATTCTTACTGTTCCCTGAGGTTGACTCCCACAGTCTCTAAAACATTAGTTACTAAACTTTTGTAATTCTATTAGAGCCACGGAGGCAATCATGGTTCATTTCTCAGCAACTGTTGTCCAACAAGACTGTTCTCAAGTCCACAGTAATTACTTCGAGACCATCCTACACAATTCTTGTTTCTTCCTTGACTGAACAATCTCATAAGGTAACAAGCAGGAAAATGTAAGTCAAAGTATGGTTATAAAGGCACGACTGGAGACTATCATCTTGCTACAAATACTTAAAAAATAGATTGAACATCATTCACAATAACTGTATACAATCTTATGAATAGTTTCTTTTAAATAATGGCTCTATTTCCAAGGAGGTCTTGAATTTGTGACTCTTCCATATCTGATACATTTCTTAGGTATATATCCAGCTAGTCAATGTCTATGATAATAAAGAATTATTCCATCCATGATTCAAAATGCATATCCATTATTATAGTTGTATGAAAATCAAGTTTAGCTGTGTTAGAACCATCAATATAAAATAATAAGAGTTAATTCTTACATAGTGCTTACTATGTGCCAGGTACTGTTCTAAAGGCTTTACAAGTATCATCATATTTGAGCCTCACCTACGGTAACAACCCTGTGAGGTAGGTACTTGTATTATCTCCACTATACATACAAGGAAACGGAGGTACAGGAAGAGTAAGTAACTTGCTCAAAGTTACACTGTAAATAGGAAACAGAACTTAGATTTGAACCCAGGTTGTGTGGCTCCAGGGTTCACAGAATTTCAATAACTTGTAGTTTCCAAAAGGCTTTTGTTTCATACCAAGCATTTGGCAGGAATTCAAAACTCTTAAATGCTGACCACTAGAATCAAGTGGCATCTTGAAAGCAATGATGATAAGAGAACATTACTTGTGTTGTTGTTTTTTGTTCTTCCTTGGAGTGGCTATTTTGTATTTAGCAATAATGCCAATAACCAAGACCACTTATTATTTTAAAGTGGTGATTATTTTTAATAAATAAAGAAAGCTGATACTTTCTCCAAGAAAAATACAGAGGATACCAAAAAAAAAAGTATACACATTTTAAGAACGGTATTAAAACTGTATTAAAATTGTAATACTCAATATATAGCGATAACAAAAGATTAATGCAAGTCATGTGTATACATTTTTTGGCATCCCCGGTATATATAACAACTAGTCTTTTGGAGGTACTAGTCATTTAATATATGCCCAACACAAAATATGTTTAATCCTTTAAACAATATGAGGTAGGAATTTTTATTGTTCTCATTTTATAGATTAAAAATCTGACTCTAGGAGAGATTAAATTACCCAAAGTTACTCAGTTTACCATAGCAAAAGCAATAATTAAATCCAATTCTATCTTCAGAGCCCTACTCTTAGTTATTCTATTCACTTGCCCTCCATCTATTTCATTGAGATAACACTGGGTTAAATTAGAGAAAAGTGATTTAAACAAATATTTTGCCACTGCAACCATTAAAGACAACAGGATGCACTGTGGTCACTTACTCCCATAAATGCACCCACCAATATGTTCAAGATAAGTACTTAATGGAACAAGGCAGTCCAAAGACTTGTAAGGGAGAGAAGTGCTGGAAAAGTAAGACATTTTTAAAAAGCTGTATCATCTCCCCTACTCATTCATAGAATTAAAAATCTAGATTGTTTTGTCTTGAATTTGACATTTTATTTTTATTTCCTTCAGGAAACTCAAACAGTAACAGATTTCCAAATATATCAATTCAAATATCCTTGAATAAATCAACTGAGACACTCCACATGCATAGTATTCTCCCATTAGAAAAGGGGAGCAATTCATCACTGACAACCAACATCCCAGACCTTCCTGGAGTCATGTGATTCACACTGCAGGTTTGAGAAGCATGTCAACAAACTTGCTGAGAAAAATCGTAATTCACTTATTGAACTCAGACCATTTAGTGTACTTAGAATGAACTACTAGAAAATTCCAAGTGGCCCAACTATTGTTAGCAACTTGGAGCTATTTAAAAATATATATATTTCTAACATGAACTATTTTTTTCTTTTCCCCAAGATGATAATCAAGCAATACAGTAAGGCTCTGTAAAGAACAAAGATAAGTACTATGAATATTACTATGGACAAGGTAACAGATTTGATCCATTCATATAACTGATAATCTAGTGGCAACTCAAAGTGTACATTTTAACACCATTAGGCAAGAGCTATGTTTGATCGCTAGGCTAGAATAAAATGCAAGATCGAAGCCAACTGCAGCAAAAGGTGGCAAGGCTTACTCAATTTAATAGTAATCGATGACACAGTGGTGGAAAGTGCAAGTTCTGGAGTAGACAAATCTGACTCATGGCATCAGTTTCCTCATCTATAATAGAATTATTACGTTGCTACCCAGAGGATTCTTAGGATTAAATGAGGTAATAGATGTAGAGTGGTTAGCACATAGTAAGTCCTCAATAAATATTAGCTGCTGCAAATGTTATCCACTTAGCTCTCCTGTTTCATAGACATGTTAGGAAAATTGATGATTTGGAGGTTAACTAACAAAACGTGCGTTAGTCTTTTAAAACCATCTCTAAGGGAGAAAACGAGGACAAAGACCATTTCTGTATGTTTGCCACTGTATCTCCAACATCTAACACAGTGTCTGATAAATACATGCTCATTAAAAAATATTCAATGATTATATGAATGAATGTATTAAAAGAGTTGTCTCTCTCAGTGTAAAGCATACTAGAACGTTGAAATGAGGGAAAAAGAAGGTTTAATATGAGAAAAGAGGGCCTAGAACTGAAGTTAAATGAATTCTGTACTATTATATTTCATACTAGAACCACAGGACCCAATCAGATCCATTAGGTTACATTCCCCCAACACTTATCTGTGTACAGTACTAAGTATTGCAGACTGACCAAGAAACACAATAGTGTTTATCTGTTCATGTGATTTCAGTTCTTTAAAACACAGCTAAATCGCAAAAAGAAGCTCACTAACTACTCCAGCCTACTATGGATCCTAAGAGCACCTATTATCCATTTGGCACTTAAGTACAATAGAGAAGCCATCATTTTAAGGTGCTTGTTCTTGTGATGGTAAATGTTTGTTGGAGCTTCCCCCAAAAGACAGGAATCAAATTCTGCACATATTCTGTCCCTACCTGTTTCCAGGCATTATCTTGGCCTCTATAAGGAATATGAAGAGGAATAAGGCACAGCCTTACTCTCACGGAGGTTGCTGTCTAATAAAAAGACATGAACAAAAGTAACTTCAATGAAAGACAGATCACAGGAAGCGTGACAGAGATGCACAAGGAAAGGGATCCAAAAAGGAATGAAATAAACCTCTTTTAAGCAATTGAGGCTTTATGATAGTGGGCACATAGATGAGTGGATGAGACCACAGGATCTTTTGTTTATTTGTTTCAGGTGTGCAAAGCAATGTAATAGTTAGACATTTACACCCCCCACAAAGTGATAATCCCTTCCCCCAATGTACCACCCTCTGACATCGTATATACCATGTTTTCCCAAAAATAAGATCTAACCGGACAACAAGCCCTAGCATGATTTTTCAGGATGACGTCCCCCGAACATAAGCCCTAATGCGTCTTTTGGAGCAAAAATTAATATAAGACCCGATCTTATTTTCGGGGAAACATGGTCGTTGTTACAATTCCATTGCTCTATTCACTATGCTGTGCTTCACGTCTCGTGACTATATATATATATATATATATATATATATATATATATGTTAAATTATAGTTGACATTCATTGTTATTCAGCTTCAGCCTCAGATATACAGCACAGTGGTCAGGTATCTACACTATCCATGAAGTGGTCTCCCTAATGAGACAAGTGCCCAGCTGACACCCGACAAAATCTTTACAACATTATTGATTATATTCCCCAAACTATCTTTCGTATCCCTGTGGCAATCTTGTGGTTACCAATTTGTGCTTTCTAATCTACTCCCCTTCTCCCTCATCCCCACGCACCTCCCATCTAGCAACCCTCAGTTTTTTTCTCTATATCTCTGAGACTGTTTCTGATTAGTGTGCTTATTTTTTTATTTTGTTCTTTAGATTCCACATATAAGTGAGATCATATGGTATTTGTCTTTCTCTGTCTGACTTATTTCACTTAGCATAATATTCTCTAGGTCTATTCATATTATTGCAAATGGTAAGATTTCATTCTTCTTTATGGCCAAGTAATACTCCACTGTATAAATGTACCACAGTTTCCTAAACTTCTAGAAAAAAATGCAGGAAGTAAATTTGCAGACATTACCCTTAGTAATATTTTTACTAATATATCCCCTTGGGCAAGGGATGTAAAAGAAAAAATAAGCATATGGGATTACATCAAACTAACAAGTTTTTTCACAGCAAAGGAAACCATCAATAAACCCAAAAGGCATCCTACTGAATGGGAGAAAATATTTGTCAATGACACATCTGATAAGGGGCTGAAACCACAAGGATTTTGAATAGACAGGGGCATTGCAGACTGAGAAGATATCAAGGGAAGAATAGTTAGGAAAACATACAGTGATTAAGTAATTTGGGACCACTTTGATATTTTACTGGTTTATGGGGCCAAGGAAAGGGAATATTTATAATCAAAACCATCTGTAAAATCTGAAACACAGGGAAAAAAGTGTAGTAAGAAGACATCATAGGTTGTTGAGCAGGAAAGTGACATGACTAAGGCTATTCATTCGAAAGATTTATCTGGCAAGAAATGCTAGATAGAATGGAAAGGGAAAGACATAAAGTAACTGAGCAGTAAAAGATTAACCTTGTCTGAAGAAAAGTCTAGCCTTTGCCCTCCCACCTGGGAAGTGACCTCTAAGCCCTTGGACTATCCTAACTCCTAAGAGTGGCTTTTTTGACTTTGGAGTTTGGGGCCACCCCACAGAGGCTATACTAACAATGTGATTTATGGTGGGTGCTTGGGGCCATGTGGTATCACTCAGTCTCAGAAAGAACTGAATACTAAGATTAACCTCAAGAGCAGTCAACAATGTCATCGTGACCATCCATGGCAATGTGACCGAGTCTCAGTAAAAAGTGTGGACACCAAGGATTGAGTGAAATCTCTGGTTGGCAATACTCCATGTGTGTTATCACACATCGCCCCTGGGAGAAGCGCCGCCTGCATGACTCTACTAGGAGAGAATAATGGAATCAAGCACACAGAACTCTTCCGGACCTCAGTCTGTGCGCCTTTTCCCTTGACTGACCTGAATCTGTGTCCTGTCACTGCAGTAAACTGTAACTGTGATTATCAGCTTTCAGAGTTCTGGGAGTCTCTCTAGTGGATTATTAAACCTGAGGGTGATCTCGGGAACCCAAACTGGCAGCTGGTTTCAGAAGTGAGGTGGTCTTGGGGGATTCTAAACTGTAAAACAACCAATATCGTGTTTCCTTGAAAATAAGACCTAGCTGGACAATCAACTCTAATGTGTTTTTTGGAGCAAAACTTACTGTAAGACCCGGTCTTATTTTACTTATAATTAAAAAAGTAAAATAAGTACTTATAGTAAAATAATTTACTATAAGTAAAATAAGACCAGGTCTTATTTTTTAAATTATATAATTTTATTTTTATTATGTACTACAATTTTACTTGTAGTAAAATAAGACTGAGTATGATATAATATAATATGATATAATATAATACTGGGTCTTATATTAGTTTTTGCTCCAAAAGATGCATTAGAACTGATTGCCTGGCTAGGTCTTATTTTTGGGGAAACATGGTAAGAACACCCCCATAATAGTGCAAGGGGAAGTTATGGTAGCCTAAAAACTGGTGGGATTGAAGAGCCATGGATGATAGAACTCTATATAGAGAAAAACAAACAAAAATGGATGGAGACCTGATTAGATATAAGAAACTAAGAGGAGTTAGCCTGAGAGAACGTAATCAATTGAATTACTAGTAAAAGAAAATTGAGAAATCAGAGGGAAAAGCTAGTTTGAGAAGGAAAGCGGGGGAATAAGAAGTGTGGGTGCTTTCATTCCCCTCCCCCCTGTGCAAATATGCCAATTCTTCCATTGAGAGGTGGGCTCTGTTCCCTCACCCCTTGAATCTTGTCTGGCCAAGAGAGCACAGCGTAAGTGATGCTGTGCCCACTGTGATCCTGGCCTTTAAAAACGAGGAACAGGCCCTGCCTCTTGGCCCCTGAGCCACCGTGGAAAACAATTCACTCTGCTGAGAGACAGGTACAAGATGGAGCACTGAGGCATCAGACATGTGAATGGAGAAGCCACCATGAGCATGCAGAGCAAGGGGGGCCTCTACAGGACTGCCACCACTAGGGACCCCAGGCAAGAACTCCTTGAAGCCAGGAGAGATAATGAACAGTGTTGTTTAAGCCACTGTACTTAGGCGTGGTTTGTTATGAAGTAATAGATAACTGAAATGCAAGACAGTAAATATAATTCAACTAACCATTTTCCCTAGCTAATTTCTTTATTTAGAAAGTACATGATCCTCCAAGACGATGGAGATCAGGAGTAAGAAGTATAACTAATTAAAATCACCCAGATAACACAAAGAACTTGAGAACATTTTGCAATGTGGTTATGGATTATCAAAATCAGTTAATCCAAAGTACCTCATTTTGTGTAAGGAGCTGCTAAGGATGACGTGCTCAGTCGGGTCTCTGATTACACTTGGCTAACCCTCCCCGCTACGTCTTATCTCCACTTTCCCAGCTTGTTAATATCTTCACTCTAAACCTGGTTGATATATTGCTGGCACACTCACTGTGTTATCTGTAATAACACTAGAAGGCAAGACACACACACACACACACATATATGTGTACGTGCGTGCAGACACACACACATAAGTGTGCACAGATTAATCCTTTTCTTAACTTTTATTTTGCTATGTTAAAAATATTTCGAAAGAATCCATGGTTCTTGTAAAATTATGGCATTAGGGTTCTAAAAACTGAGATAAAGTATTGGTTAAATTAATTCCTGAGACATGAATAGGTATTTTTTTAATGCTGAATGAATGAAAAAATAAATAATCAAACAGTACCACTCAAAATTTATAAGGACTGTCAGATTTTTATGAGCACATGTTATAGAAAAACGGGGTTCTTCACCGTCTTTTGGACCACAGACCCCTTTGGCAGACTGATAAAGCCTTTGAAGCCCTTCTCAAAGTAAGACTTTTAAAGACGTAAAATAAAATAGGATTGCAAAGGAAACCAAACATAGAGAAACATTTATCCAAATGTTTTTAAAAATAAATGTATAATAAAATAAGTACTTATTTATTAATGCATTAAAGTCTATGATCTAGTGGCAGGTCTAATAACTGTACTTTTGAAGTGGTTATGAGTATAATTGATATTTCAAGATACCCTCTTAACAACTGTACTATAATATGAAAACATTTATAATTACTATTGGTGACGACATCATAGGTACTATTAATACTACTGTGGTTTCTTACCTATATTAATCATTAAAGGAAAAGCTAAATTTTGACTTAGAAACTACTGAAATGAACTAATTTTTTTCTCATCCAAATTCAGAGGCCTTGTAAGTTCTACTCACAGCCAGTTGGTTCAAATCCCTTGTAGTAAAGCATTAGGAATTGCTTATTGTTAATTACCCTGAATTCACAGATCTTCCATAACACTGAGTCTTGGTGCCTGGGAGATGCTAGTACACTGACAGAATTTCAAAGGTAAGAGGTGTCACTGTTCTAAAGGACAGTGGGAAAAGGGTTAAGAGGAAGAGTTGGGCAGGGTTAAGAACGACAAAGGGCTTGGGGCAACATAACCATTTGAGGTTACAGCAGAGTAGCAAGCGTAAACACTAGTGTACAGTCAGACTGAAGACTGGCTAAAAGAAAAACAACAGGATGATGAAAGGATGGTTTTAAAGCTATCCACGTAGAAATAAAAGTAGGGCCACGCGATTGGATGAGGGAAATCAAAAACTTAGAAAAGATTAGGCAGAGAAGAGCAAAACCTTGAGACTTACCAAACTTAGAGGGAAAGGCAAAGGATTGAAAACAGAAACGTTTGAAAGCAGTGAGTGAGCAATAGTAAATGGTTCATTCATATAGTCTAGGGCGACCGCAAACAAGGAAGAAGAGAGCACAAATCAGGACTGTGGATTAGCTATTTACACAGACAACCTTGATCCATTCCCATAAAAGGAATTTAACTATAGCATGAAATTATTTATCAAATCAAGCTACAACCTCTAGAAAAAACTATCTTCTGTTTAAATTTTCTGTTAAGTACTGACTCAAAATCCATCAAGGGGGCAAAAAGGCAGGAAGAGAGGGTAATATATTATGATAAATTCTACTTGACTTCGTTATCTTCTGTCATTAAAAAGAACAAAAAGGCACCTGTCTTGCACTGCCAAAAACCTCTATACAGGGACTGAAGATCATACAGAGCAAGGTTAACAAGTTGTTGTTGGGTTAGAGTCGAGTGGGTTTGCGAGCAAACACAACCTGAGTGTGTGGTGGAAAGGCTACTAATGTTATGCCAATGCCTTGTATGTGATTTTTAAATCTGATCAAAGGAAACAAGCTCATTATTTACGGTACTGTTCATCTGACTTCTTTGACATGAGTTAATCTTTGATTCGATCTGGAGTTTGCCCTCTGATCAGCTGTCATCACCTTAGTGACTCTGAACGCCAACCTTCCTACTTTTTCTACTTTAATTAATATACACCTAAATAGCACTTTCTGTGTACCAGGTCCTGTTCCAAGCACTTCACAAATGTAAGTCCATTTAATCATAATAAGCTATAACAGTTACTATTATGCCCATTATATGAATGAGGAAACTGAGACCCAGAGAGGTTAATAAACTTGTCCAGTATAACAGAGCTAGTTGTTGATCAAGCCAGGAATCATATTCAGGCAGTCTAACTCCAAAGTCCATGTTTTTAATCACAGCATTCTGTTACCCACTGCTCTGAGATATCCCGTGGCAAAGAAAGTAAATGCACAAAATAATATTTTGAATGTATTCTCAATAATAAACCCTAATTCACTAAACACCAAGTATTAATATTTAGTTTTATTCTTTTCCGAAACTCAATAGTTACTCCTCGAGTGACAATATCCATTAAGTTACTGATTCCCTCATCTGTAAAACTATATGTGTCAAATGTCATCTATAAATGAACATCATTGTTTGAGAATTCCATAGCTTGGCAATTCAGAGTATTTTAATAACTCAATTCTACTCAAAGCTACTTCTTGCAAGAGGGTTAATTGACACAGTAACATCATGGAGTAGAAGGTCAGCTTTGTAAATGTTTTATACCAAATTCTATATACTTCCTCTATGCAAGTTGCACCTGATAAAAACATTGAAAAAAAAATCTCTCAGATGTCCCATAGTTACCCAGGAGTGAGTCATATGATGGCCGATTCTCAGAAGTACTGAATTATGACCCCATGATTCTGGGCTGAGCCTCTGTTCTGTTATAGAAGGGGCCAGCTTCACAAGTCCCACAAGAAAAAACTTCAGGGGGAGATTGTTGGGGAGTTCCCATATTACGCAGGTTCAAGAAAACAAAAACAAAGAATCCCAGCATCATGTCTTTCCACAACTTCAGACAAAGGTTTGGCAATTGTCTTAGTCCATTCAGGCTGCTATAACAATACCATAGACTGGTTGGATTATATACCACAAACATTTCTCTCTCACAGTTCTAGAGGCTGGAAAGTCAAGGTCATGGTACAGGCCGATTTGGTGTCTGGTGACAGCGTGCTTCCTGGTTCATAGATGGCCATCTTTACACTGTGCCCTCACATGGTGGAAGGGGCACCAGAGCTCTATGGGTCTCTTTTATCAGAGCACTAATACTATTCCTTTGGGAGGAGACCTAGTCACCTCCCAAAGTCCCACTTCCTAATACCAACACATTGGACGATAAGTTTCAACATATGAATATGGAGGAGAAACATTTAGACCATAGTAATAATTTTTTAAAAAATTAAGATAGATCGCAAAACTAAAATTGTAAAACATGAAGTTCAGTCTTTTTTAATTTGAATATATATAGATCCAATTTTCTGAATTACTATCATAACACTTTTTCTACTTGTCCCTGTGACAAAATAATGGTGTGTCACTCTAGCATGGTAAAAATAAGGAAGATTATTTGTAGACACCTGACATGATATGCCTAATATTTCTAACAGGTTAGGAATTTCAAAATGATTGCTAAAGAGTTGAATATATCAAAATGTTTTTGAATAGTATGTTTAAAACCTCTCTTCAACCAAGGGATTTGCCTTTTTACTGAAAATAGTTCCTCCCCTTGTTTCTTTCTTTTGAAAAACTGCATGAAGCAATGAGTCACCAGGTGATTTCCTTTCCTCTGAGTTCCATTTCAAAGACTGAAAAAAGATTATTTCTCCTCTTTGTCTTCTTACACACACCTGAGCTGCTATTGTTCAAGGTCAAAGGAGCAAATGGTTAAAACAAAAACTTACGCTTATTTGACACAGAGTTTTATTATATGGGAGTTTATATACATGACACACATTTAAGGCAATTTGAAATTTTAGTATCTCCAGAGATCAAATTAAAAGACTGCTAAAACCGCCCCTTTAAAGCAGCTCTCATTTCTATTTTATTTATTTGTGTAAATGGTAACAGGCATCATCTTTAAAATATCTGTTGGCAATAACTAGGATATTAAAAGATTCTGTTTGTTTATTTTTCATTATTGGATTCCTAAACAAACATCATTCAGATTTACTATCATCTCTAGCTAGCTGATATTGAAAAATACATAATGGTGGGCTGTTGTCATGGTAACTCCTCTACAACTACACATTTTCCATGGCAACCCAGGCCCCATGGAATACTAATGAAAATCCATAGCAACAGAGAGTTAAAGAGGTGATGTCTGGAAACCAAAAAGCTCATGTTATATTTATTACAAATGCTCTGAAGGCCTTTGTATATTTTACAAACAATATCAGTGTTCAAAGATATAGTAGCTAGAAAATATAAAAGGAATATCTGAAATATTTTCTGGAAAAACTAATGCCTATAGTACTTAAAGAATTCACATCAATGTACTTACTATTAAATGTGAAAATATGTAATTTATATTTTAAAAATATAGAATCATAATTTTTTATGAAAATGGATACATATTTCCCAGTTGAAGAAGATTTACATGCTAAAATGCAAAGTTAAACCTAGAAACAACTCAGGAGAACGTTTAGCTCTCATCCTTTTCCTAGTGCCTATTCTTTTCAAGAGTTCCAACTTGATCACTTAACCTCTAAAAGCCTCAGGTTCTCCTTCTCAAAAGGATGTTATATTTAAAGGACACTAAAGCCTCTATGATTCCTATTCTACCATTTGCCGGCGTATGGATGTGCACGAAGCATTTAATGTGAGTATCAGTTTCTTATCTGTCAAAGGGTATGATATCTGCCTCCTTATTACCAATTTGCTACAAAATGTGCTAGATATATATGAGGGCTCTGAGAAAAAAATTAAACTTATTTTCTTAGCTAAAGAAAAAGAACTAAAATATTCCTCTTTATATTTAAAAGACATTGGAGTTAATTACAAAGATCCATATAAATATCCACGCAAATTACAAACTGTTTTGGTGTACAATTATTAATTCAGCACCTACTATGCAGCTAGTTGTTGGTGTTAAAGCAAAGAACAAAGAACAAGAGAGATAGGTCCCTGCATTCACAAAGCTGATGTTCTAGCAGAAAACGTTAAGAAAATAAGTAAGTAAACAAAGATGACCAAAGATTTTAAAGTGCCACAGAGGAAATAATCAGAGAGAAGTGATCAGAAAGAATCTGTGAGAAGAAATGCACTAGTTTAGGTCAAGTTATAGGTCAGCTCTCTCCGAGGAAGGAAGGACTACAAAGGGAGACTTCCAGGATGAGAAGGAGCTAGAAATGGGAAAAGAGGAACAATCAAGTAGAGGGAAGAGCCATCATAAGACTTCAAAGGAGGAAAGTGGTTAATGTCTGGACAAAATATGTTAGGTCAGTGGGGCTGAAGAGTAAAGCATAAACGGTATGAAAACCAAAAGGGAGGCAGAACCAAAGTGAGGTCCAGGTAAGAAGGTAAATGTTGTTATTAGTACAATGTATTTTACCAGTGGAGAGACATGTTTTTATAACTTTGAAGAATGGATTGGATAGGGAGACCAGAGAGGAAGCTGCAGATACTGTCCAGGTGAGAGATGATGATATGACTTGTACTAGGGCAGAGGCAGTGGTGACAGCAAGAAAGGGATGTATATGAGAGATTTTGGAGATAGAGAACCCAGGATTTGCTGATGGACTTAGGGACAGGAGATAAGGAAGAAGAGAAAATCAATTACGACACCCACATTTCTGACACAAACACCTGGGTCGTTGATGATACCATCATCTACTATGGAAGATATGAGGAGGGGAACGAACAGGTTTGGAGTGGCAGGAAGGCGTAGACAGGAACAGGGCTCCATTTTGTACTGATTTGCCTATTAATCATTTTCCCAGTCCACAGTCATAGATTGCCTTATAAATACTTAAGACTATTTCATTAATTGGTGCCCATTAATACAAAACTTATAAAAATCCATACATAGCCTCGTTTTTCAAAATACACGTCAAATTATACATCAAAATAGTAAAATATGAACAGTAAAATATGAATCAAGGTAGATTTATGCTAAGAGTACCTGTGTAGTAATGAGAGCACATAGGAAAGAATATATATCTAAAATATATTTTGAAATAGCTACCCTTTCTATGATAAAAGTTAATATAGATTCACTCTAGAAATTTTGGAAAATATGAAAAAGTTTAGAGAAAATAACAATCACTTCTAATCCTACCATCCAGAGATAAATCCTGTTAACATTTTGGTGACTATGGGTCTAATTTTTTTATCTTTATGTGTTTGATTAGTTTTGGTAAAGCTATTGAAAATTAAAATGTATATTTCAAAACTGTTTAAATTAACAAGGGAATATACCTTCATGCCTAGATATAATCAGGTGCTTCAGAGTCTAATTTTGGCCATGAATCTAATTCCAGACATAAGCATGGAATTGATACTTGAGGAGGGTTGTACCAACCATTTGTGAGGTCAGTCTTCCCCACAACCAGTTCCCCACCACCAATTGCCACCTTCAAACCCTGTATCTACCAATTTAGATGTTCAGCTCGAATAAGGTGAGCTTTCTTTTTTAAAACACCACTTAAACTTAGTGTTATATTTCTTTATAATTCATATACTATATATTAATTTAAATGAAAGTCAAATTGTTCCTACAACCAGGAAAACACTGACCCTTCAACTATGTTTTCAATCTCTTCTAATTTATTTATAAGACAACATTTACATATAGTATTTAAAATTCTGTATTACAATTCAATAGAATTCAAAACATTGGCTTTTGTAAAAACCTCCGTTAAAGGAGAAGACAATAAAAGGCTTAGAAAAGCAAAGAATTTAAGACAGTATATTTTTGGTTAAGACTACATAACGTTGCTTTGATAGCCAATTTTTAGTATATAACATTAAAGCTATGAGAATTTTTAGTAGTTTATTTTGGGGTTATCAATTCTATTACTTCTTTCCAGATAAAACAGTGTGTATAAATTCTACACTAAGCCCAAATTTAATCAATTCAAATTTTAAAATATATTTAGAAGTTTACTATTATTCACAGTTGGTTTAACAATAACAAAAAATCAAATGGGATTTCTACCTAGATTAAATCTAGTTTTAGCAGGTATGGAAAACAATGCAGTCATCACAGTATCTTTACCAAGTAATCATTAGCCTGAGGGGCAATAACCATACACTAAACAAATGCTGAAAATATAATCTACCAAACTGAAATAAATGTCAGTCACAAAGACTCTTTTAAGTTATTTTTAAGTTCTATCCTTTGGCTAGGAGTAATTTACTTTCTAATGATAGATAGTTTGAGTTTTGTGGGGGTTTTTTTAAGCAAACACAATAAATCATTACATAATAAGTTTAAAATTTTTTTTAAAACTTATTAATGCAAAAGAAACACTAGTGAATAGACAATTTCAAAGCACATAAACTTATTCAATGGGCATAAACATTTAAGCAAATCTAAACAAATGTCCAGATGTGGATACGACTGAAAACATGGTCGTGATCTGTTGCTTTAAATTCTAGCTGGTGAATCCAATGAAACGGAACAAGGAAAAAGGAATTGAGCTGGGCTGGGGATGGGCAATGATGTTCTAGTTCTCTGATTTTCTTGGTAACTCTAGGTAATACTTACAAACACACAACATGGTATAACAACATCACTGGCAGACCAATATCCTATGTGTCCACACCATGTGCGACATCCAAATATTTTTCTAATGTTCAAGTGTTCATTTTCTCTTGTGTCGAAACACCCATGCTTTCCACTGCATGTTGGCTGTTGTTTTTGCCTAACAAATGTTGCCAAAGCTTCCTGCTTTGGGGTTAAATAGAAAGGAGAACATAATTTAACATAAAATGAGCAAAGAAATAGAACACAAGTCCCATGAAACTTGAATGAACTCTAGCACTTGAATTTAAATAAGACATAGGTATTTCAATTATAATATAGTCTGTCTGCATTGATTTCCATTATAACTATTTGATTAGGAAGTGATTAGCTACAATTTGTTCACTCATCCGCTATAACACGCTATGATAAGATTTACAACTAAAGAATAACACAGATTCTTTAAAATTACTTGGGAAGTTTTTTATGTTTGGGATTTTTTGGTTGGGTTGAAATTTTTAAAGGCACCTGATAATTCTACAAGAAGAGGGAAATAGTACAAGATGGTGAAGTATTCCAAAATTCTCCCCTCCCCAAAACAATTTAATTTATGATCTACACCTTGAGTGGAAAATTCATCTAGTAAGAAATCTAATTAGTTGAATATTAAACAAAGTTTTATTATAATTTTAAGAGCTCGGGCATTTCTAAAACCGTAATAACCCAGGGGTCATACTTGAGGCATGTTCCAGTTTCCCCAACTCTCTGCTCTATTCCACCAACAGATATAGTCTTGGTGGAAAGACCTCTCATTATTCAAAAATTCAGTGGTTACACTGAATTCTCTTCATTATTGTAGAAAATGGTCTTTCTAAGACATCCTCAGAGTGTACATCTTCTGATTTTCCTGTAATCTGAATAAACTCCAGTAACTGTAGTCCCAGCACAAATCATATCAGAAGCAGTCAATAAAAATATGACAGCAGCAAACATATCTAACAGAAAAATCTACAAAATTAGAATAGCTATAAGTATAACAATTTAGGGCCCCTCCTTTTAAGGACCGGTAGATCTAACCTCATCAATAGTTACTGAACAACATACCAATTTATAACTGATTTCATACCAGTCGCTACAAGTCATTTGTAGGACATTTCAAATACGCTCTCTATACATGGTTTCCAAATTACGAAGAGGTATTTGCACCAAAGCTCAAGCATGAGTTTGTTATTCAGGACTCAAAGTGTTCCCAGTCATTAAAAACACTATTAAAATTTATATCCAAAATAGCATGCAAAGAGCCTATTTAAGAAAAAAATAACTGAAGTATCAAATTAATAATACTTGAAACAAAAATTATAATACACAGCCTCAGAAAGCCTTTTCTCTCATCTCACATTGCAAGACAAGTAAACGCCTAAGAATTATAGCAGAAGTAAAAATGGAAAGAGGGATATACGCAATCAGGATAGCTATTCTGATCTTAACTCTGGTAATTTGAAGTCTCTTAAGGAAGTATTTGACACCCATTTAAGCACTTAATTTTAACTATACTTCTAGTAAAACATCTCAAATATAAATATCTGCTATACAGCTCGGATAAATGACTAGTGACCAAATGAATTTTGCTCAGAAATTAAGTTGACACACTATGGTAAGAAGATCATTAGATAACAAAATTAGAGTTGCACTTAGTAAAGATTTTTGGTAATCCGGAACTTAGATAATTATGGAATATAACTAAAAGTCGCTTTTAATAGGAACCACAAAAAATTTCTTTATGTAAATTATAGGAATTTGGTTTATCTTTTTTTTAACTTCTTTTTTTTTTAACCCTTGCTTATATACTCAAAGTTCAGGACTAGCAGAGAATGTAAAGATCACTTCATTAATCAAGAAGCAGAGGCCCAAAGAGCGAAGTGACGTCACTAAGATCATTCAACCTATTAATCACTCAGCAGGCTGGAAACTAGGCCTGTCTCCAAAGTCCCAGTCAACTCTGTGACATTTTTTACTTCCTCCTTTTAGTGTGATGGCTAAACTTTACTTAAAGGATATTTGGTTTTACTGTGCAAAATACGTATGGTTTGCTTTTATTCAAATGAGGTGTACAACCTAGACAAGACCTTCACCCCGAGAGACCCTGAGTTAGTAAGAGGCAGCCCAAAGAGACCATCCAAGATAAAGAGATCTTGTATTCAGCTCAAGAAAAACTGCTCCAGGCAGGGCTATGTGTGCACAGGCTATGACAAATGAAAGAATCAAATGTATTGAATTTACAAGAGCAAATAAGACTTCAATCTGCTGTCTTAAGAAACACACCGACAACAAAAAAATGGTTGCTGCAATATTTAGATGCTGGGTGTTAACTCTCAGATGAAATAGAACCCATGATATGAAAAGATTTTGTGAACCTTTACAAAGAGGAAGAAAAACAAAGCCAATGGTTACTAGTTGAATTTTACTACTTATAAGGATTCAGTACACCCATGAAATGCACATCATTGGAATGTGTGTTTCACCTGCTCAAGATGATATGACGTTCTTTACTAGCTGTTTTCTGCTTCCAAATCCTGCTTTATTTCCTACTAAGCTCTCACTCCAAACACACCCTAGTACCAGTCAATTAATTCAGTGAATATGCCATACTGCATCACACTTCAGTAAGCTTAAATAGCCTATTAACCATTCTAACATTTTTTTCTCTCTCTCTTTGACCTTATTACAAACTGCTTATCCTCAAATATTAAAGGACAGTTTCAACTTCATGGGTCTTCCCAGGCAGAATTGGATCATCCCTTCCAAAGTTTATCATACTCTGGTGATGGGTTTACTGTCTCTATCGCTCATCTATGAACCCTTGGAGGAAAGAGGCTGTGCTTTATTCTTCCTGGCAATTGACCTCACACTGTAACTGCATTCAATATGTGTTCATGCAAAGAATAAAACAGATGGTGCTGCTGAGGGTGCAGTAACGTGAGCACTCTCATACAATGCCGATGGGAAAATGGCACAACCTTTCTAGAAAGAATTTAGCAACATATCTATAAGGTATTAACATTTTCAAATTCTTCAACCCAATAATTGTACTGCAAGAAATGTATCACAAAGATATAACTGAATATACAAACCAAAGATTCATATCCAAGAATGTTTACCATAGCCTTCTTTGAAAGCGTAGAAAACTGGAAGAAAGTGTAATATCCTAAAAATAAGGGAGGAGTTAAATAAATTATGGATCATCCTCAGGATAAAACAACAGTCATTATACCTGACAACATGGGGGAAATTTGATTATATAATATAAATGAAATATGCATTTATAAAATGCACCCACATATATAATACTTTTATTTCTGCTTCTACACTTAAAGGATTAAGTGTTACAGGAATTTCCTTTCTTCTGTAAATTGGACAAAATATATAAAACAATGGTTTAAAATGTTAGGGAGTAAGCAGTGCTGAAATGTGAAATGTAATTCCTGAGTGAAGGGGGAGAAGTGAGTTCAGCCCTACAACTGCCTCAACTCACTCTCTGGGGGTACTTTCAGGCCACAGTGCAGCAAGAGAGAAGCCCAATACAGCACAGCTGTCTTACTAAGTGGAGGAAAAAGACAGGCAGAATTTAAGGGGTGAGTACAAGTGAAGAAGGAGCTGCACAGAAGGTTCTGGATATCTACAAAGAGATTCAATGAATCTTTAAAAAGTGCAGATATGTACGTGCATGTGGTGAAACTCCATGAGGTGGAGGAGAGAACCAATAGGCTAAAAACTTCCTAGAGCTTACCCAGGACTAGAAATAGTTCATGCTCCTACCAGTCAGAGTGGAGAGACCTTGTAATACACGGGCATTGGGTACAGTTTTCACGAGTGTCGTGCCTCAGTAGGTGGGGCTAAATTAGCCTAAAAATAAAGGCTACTCCGAACCCACTCTAACAAAGCTTAACAACAGCCTCCAAAGATTAACCTGATCTGCCAGTTGCTTAGCTCCATGCCAGAACAAAAAGATCAACGCTTTAAAAAAGAATACAACAACATCCAACAGCCAGCAATGTAAAATTCTTGATGTCTGGTATCTAATCAAAAATTACCAAGCATTCAAACAAGCAGAAAATATAACTCATTACCAGGAAAAAAAAAATCAATCAATAGAAACAGATCTAGAAATGGCAGAGAAAACAGCAGACAAAATGTTAATAAACCTAATGTAAATATTATCAGTAGTCTCAAGGACATAAAGGAAAATATAACCATAATAAGAGAAATTGAGAAATATGTAAATGCCCAGATGGAATTTATACAAATGAAAATATATTGGATGATGTCTAGAGTCAAAAATAAGCTAGATGAGATCAACAGGTAATTAGACATTGCAGAAAAAACACACAAATGACCACGAAGACAGAAACAGAAACTATCCAAAATGAAGGACAGAGAGAAAAGGTATTGCAAAAATTAACAGAGCATTCATGACCAGTGGAACCATATTAAGTAGTCTAGCATATGTGTAACTAGAGACTCAGGGTAGAAGTACAAAAATATTTAAATAATGACTGAAAATGTGCCAAATTTGATGAAAACTATAAGTTGACAGATTTTGGAAGTTCAATGAATCTCAAATAGAATAAACATAAAAAGAACCACACAAAGACACATTATAATCAAATTGCTCATCGTAATAAAGTGAAAAAGAAAATTTAAAGCAGTCAGAGGTAAAAAACCATATTAAGTACAGAAACACAAAAATAAGATTGCAGTAGACTTCTTGTCAGAAACTAAGCAAATATAAGAGTGGAATGCTGGCTTCAAAGTTCTGAAAGAAGAAAATTGTCAACAAAGAAGTCTATAACCAGCAAAAATATCTTTCAAAAATGAAGATAAAGAGAGAATTCATCACCATGAGAGCTTCTCTAAAATATGGAAACTTAGATTTAATCAAAGTAAAAAAATGCCCAGAGTGCAACTGTGGGGAAATAAAAGACATAGCTTTTAAAATATTTTAATCTGTTTTAAAATAGAAGTGATTAACATAAAAATAATAATCCTATAGTATGGGGTTTATAACCTGGGGTTTAGAACTAAAATGTATGACAATGGCACAAAATGGGAGAAATAAGTGGAAGTACATTGCTGTAACATTTTCACACTGGTAGCATATTATTATTAGGTTGGTGCAAAAGCAATTGAGGTTTAAAAGGTTAAAAACAATTGCAAAACCCACAATTAGTTTTGCATCAATCTAATATTTGAAGATATACTATGATATATTAAATATGTGTATAATAATCCCTAAATTATAATCACTAAAATAAGGTAAAATAAAGAGGTATTTCTAAAGTGCAAATAAATTAGATAAAATAGAATCTCAAAACACGCTCAATTATTCCCAAAAAAGGAAGGAAAAGAAAAAATAAAGTCATATAGTAAACAGCAAAAAGACAGAAGTAAATCAAATCATATCAATAATGATATTTAATGTAAATAAGTTAACATTCCAATTAAAAGCAGAGATAGTCAAGTTACATAAAAGTATAAAATTCAACTATATGCTGTCTATGAGACATCGACTTGAAATTTGCAGATGCAGGTTAAAAGTAAAATGATGAAAGAAGATATATCATGTAAACTATCCAAGGGGGGAAAAATGCTGGATGAGCTACATTCTAATCAGAAAAGAAGGCTTCAGAACAAGTAATATCATGGACAAAGACACATTTTATAAGAACTCAATTCATCAAGATATAACAACCCACAATGAGTATGCATCCTATAATAGAACTTCCAAATACGTGATGCAAAACCTGATAGAACTGAAAAGAGATGCAGAAAATTCAACTACATCATTAAAACACACACACACACACACACACACACACACACACACACACAAATGTAATATTTGAAAATTCTCTAGATGGTAAGATTAGAGGTCAATTTTTTTTCTTTCTTATACTTTTCTGTATTTTCAGAATTTTCTTTGGCAAGCACCTATTAAACATTCATAATAATGGTTTCCTGGCTCCATCTTGCTTTTGTCTCTCAACCTTGCCTTGATCTAATAACGGAACCCCCTTTTTCCTCTCGTATGATAGAATTCTCAATTTGAGGGCCCCGAATTCTACCAGAGTAACTAGTGTAACCCAATTCCCCTAGATTCAGTAATGAATCCACAAATGGAAAATGACCCAAGCAGAGCTATTCGGGCTCCCTGTTCAAGGATTTACAAGTATGCTGGAAGATCTCTCTACCTGAGAGCCTCTTAACCCTAGACCAACAGGAACATCCTTGACTCTCCTGGAGAATGCTTTCCTGGGACAGGAACCTACTACGAGGAAAATTGTGCTGAGTATCAAAGAGAAAGAAACAGAGACATGACAATACTACTTCTGCCCCTGTATCCAGCTCTGCCTAAAAACATGCCTTCCCGGAACTTTCAGTTACATGAGCCAATTCTTTTCCATTTTTTGCTTAAACTAATTTGACTGTGGTTTCTGCCAGAGGAAACCAAAAGAACTGTGACTAATACAAAATAATGTAAAAAGAGTTACTTCAACTAACTTCTACTTTGCTTATCTGTATTTTTGAGAGAAGAACAATAAATATAAGATGACGTCTCTTTTCTTGGTTTTGTCTATGCCCATCACTCTGGCCAGTCATGACCAATTATCAGTCATGGCCAATCTCTTGAAATAAGATCCCAGAGAAAATAAACCACCTCTAGATGTACACAATGGCATCAAACATAAGGAGAACATGGTATCTACCAAGACCAGTAAGTATACAAGTTAGATTCTTCTAAATGTTATGTCAGCCTTTAAAATATACTTCCATTCATTTATTAAAATGCTTTCATATAGCGTGAAACAAGATTTTTTAAAAAATTCCATTATAGAGCCTTGAAGATTTTTCCTCCATGCTATATAGATTTCTGAGTAAATACTAAATAAAAGCCAGAGGTTCTGAAATTATTCTCTGAACCAAATGAAGGAATAATTATTTTTAAAAGTACCAAATTTCTCTATTGGGGGTAAAAATGTAGCAAAGATTTGAGTCTAATCATCAGAACAGGGTTTCTTAAACACTGCAGCCTGGTTTATGGGATCGCTTACTCTTGGAAAATAATTCTCCTTGATCCTCTTCACCCATTTCCTTCCTCTTCTCCTAGATTAGAAAATAGAAGAGATCATGTATCTTACAAAAAAGTATAATTGTGAGTCATGTAGCAGGAAGGTATTCAACACTTACTCTGCCGACAGACAATTTTAAAATCAGTAAGCAAGCTATCGAAGGAAGTTGATTTAGAAAAAAAAGCTCTCACATTTAGGCCTGAATTACTGCTGCTTTTAGTTCAAAAATAATAATAATGATGATGAGTCATTGCTGCTGTTTCTTGGTGTTCAAATTTAGACATAAAACGTAGGTATATTTTTAGAAGTAATTGTGGTCTACAAGATTGATTAGAACTAAAATTTTACTTACTTTAAAAATGATGGGGCTTTTATGCAAATATCTTGATGCCTTTTCATTTAATTTTAGAATATATCTGGAAATGAGGGCTAGGATGTATATAATTCTCATATATTTTAAAACAAAAAAGTATACATTATTCTAATGAGCTTTTTAATGCAATTTGGAATCCTTTTTCATCATCTAATTTATACAGTCCACAGTTATAGACAATTACAAAATATGCACACACAAAATAAAAATTTGTGGTATGTGTTCTATTAAAACACACTGATATTTAATTCCTCTCCCCCCGCCCAAAAGAAAACTAAGCCACTTCTTAAAAATACTCTTGGTATTATCAAAAGTTTATTTTGACATGAATAATTTTAAGTTCTAATGACAATATTCTTACCAATGTTATTGGTCTAATAAATTGATATGTATATAACCTATAACAATGGAAAAACAAACTTTAGAAATTGAAAAATGGGGTGTTTCTGAAGTTCCTCAGATATTTATTAAATGTTTATCATGCTTATAGTAACCTGGTCTGTTTCAGATATTTTGCTAAGAACGAGGATATGACAGAGAACCAGGTAATAACAGCTTAAAGTATAGGGAAGAACCCATGATTATATAAAATTTCATTTATAGAGTTGTGATAAAGGTTCTGAAATAAGTGCCACAGGAAATGAGCACTTGTCACAGGAGGAGGACATGATATGGTCTGCTGGGACAAGGAAGGAGTTCTTGAGGAAAGGCATTTAAACTCACACTTAACGGGCTGAAAAGAGAGGACCAGACAGAGAACAACAAGATCTAGTGTCTGCAGGCAGGCGGCCGGGTGCTCCTGTGGAAATGAAAATGCAGGCTACTGTGGCTGGAATGCACTGAGTGAAGGAGAATGGCTCACGACTGAGCTGAAACTGTAGGTGGGGTGAAGTATACAGGGAAGTAATAGGATGTGAGACTTAATCTTAAAAGCAATGAAGAGCCTTAGGCGTGTTCTAAGAGAAGTAAAATTGCTTTTGAAAATCTTTCTGAAGAAATGTGGACAAGAGATTGGAGGAAGGCAAGTCTGGGCTTTAAAAAACCAGTTAAGAGACACCGTGTGATCCAAGTGCAGGGGCTGGGGAGGAAGCCATAGTGATGGGAGAGGTGGGTGGTTTGATTGAGGGACATGAGAGAAAGATGTCAGAGCTGACTGTTACCTCAGGAACCTCAACTTTTAGCTCAGACAGAAGGAGAGGAGGAATTTAATGAACACTAAGCAGTTACAGCTGGAGAAGGAGGGCAACTAGGAAAACGTAGACTGAAACATTGTGAGATCACAGACTGCAGGTGGAAAGTCGCTGAGAGCAAGGAAGTGTCCCCTGGATTAGCAACATGGAGATCCCTGGGAAGCTCTTAGCAAGAGCAGTTTTGATGGCATGATGAGGGCAAAAGCCAAACTGATGGCAGAGTGTCAATGGTAGGTGAGAAGTGTAGACAAGGGCAGGCAAACAGCAATTTTATTAAGTTTGGCTGCAAGCAGATGGAAGATGGAGTAGAAGCAGAACATGGAAGTCTCACACGTTGACGTTTCCAATATAAAAATATATTACAGAGTATGGTTACAGGGTGTATCGGTGTGTGTTGGATGTGTGTGTGTGTTTACAGACTATATAGGACTTCAAAGGACTATAGTTCAAATACAAAGCATAAATATATTAAAACACTTGAATCATTTTTGAGCTAAAACACTCATGATCAAGTAGCTGAGTAATTAGTAATTATGTACCTGGTACTGTCCTGTGAGCATTGTGGAAAGTAGAGATAACAGGTACAGTATGTTGTTCCTAACCTCGGGATGCAAAGCTAATACGTATACCTAAAATAATGTCATACAGATTATAAGCAAGGAAGAAGTTGCTTGCTCAGAGCTTACTTACAATCTCTTTGGCTGTTGATAAAATGTAGTTGTTCTAATGAGAAATGAAGTCATTTTGCCTTAACAATGCCAAATTTTAGCTGCAACACCATGTCTTTTGCAGAGCTTTATTTCAAGTGCAACGCTACACTGCCATCTACTGCCTATTGCTAAAATTTTCTGTAACAGGTTTTTTGTGTTTTTTTTTTGTTTTTTTTTAGTGACTAGACACCAACTCCATTGCCTATTAATTGAGACAGAAAAATACCTGATAAATGTAAATTTAAACATAATACAAACATTCAGATGTTACAAAAGAAGTTCAATTCTAATAAAATTTGAAATGTAGTGTCTAAAAAGTAAAAAAAAAAAAAAAAGCCTTATTATTGCAAGTTTTATAGCATGAACTGTGTGGATTTTGAAAAGGGAGGAAAAATTATATCTCTACTACTACTCATAATGATCAGTTTCACAAGGCAACAAATTATGGGGAAAAAATATGTCAAGCTCATTATATATCACAAAATAAAGGAAAATCTTTCCCCTTTCAATTGAAAGTAGGTGTTAGAAATTGTAAAGAAACAAATAGTTTGCCTTTGGGAAAAAGTTTGTTAAAATTTTTGTTGGGATGAGGTACTCCTTCTGTCTCTCTTCCCATCCCAGATATACCTCTGATCCTTATTTCCAAGCTCAGGCTGATCTTGCTTCCCCATCCAGGAAAATTTGCTAATGAGATGGCCAGAGCTCAGGGCAATCATAACCAACTGGGTAGGGTTAGTGTGACTTAAGAAGGTTCAGAGCCGTAGTCCCATGTCTTTTTTCCTGGTTCTGTGCATCAGAGAGTGTAATGGGACTCAGCATTCTTCTTGAGAACTGGGCATTCCTGGCTAACTTTCCATATGGAGCCACCTAACTGACCCTGCTAGTTCCCAAGACACAGATTAAAGCTACTCCAACATAGTCTCCCAGTTATTAAGAGAAGGCATCTTGACTCTCAGATTGTCATTTTTCTGAAATATGCTGTCCCAGGAACTCCACGGGGAGAAAGCGCATAGAGCATGCCAGAATTTGGGCACTGGTAAGCCCTTCCATCAAAATACCACCCATCTCACTACCAAGCCCTAATACCAGTTATTAGGCTGATGGTTTTCTGTAAAACACAGGCTTTCCAATTATTATCTAGGGAGCTCTAGGAGACCCCTGAGGGTACCTTAGGGGAGGGTTTGTAACCACCCCATCCCAGCTTCAGACTGAGCAACTCTAGATTGCATATTTTCATGCTGTTTTATTTTTCATTTGTTACAGTCCACGTAACATTTCTTGAGCTATTAACCGATATCCCGTTTCTCTTCATCTAGGTTCTTGATAGGATTGCAAATCCTATTCCCTTTGAAGTGGCTACAGGACTTGTTTCAGCCACGTAATGTGTCACCTTCAGTTGAAAGCTTTAAGTAAGGGACAGTTCATGATCTGTCACCTTCTCCTTCCTTTCCTGCATGGAAGCACATGTCCAGATAAAGTTCCCATCAGCCTGGGTCCCTGAGTGTCTCAAATGAGCAGAAATCTCCTATCATACTGCTCATAAAGTATAAGCAAAAAAATAAACTTCAGTGGATAAAGTCACTGAGATCTTGTGGATTTTTGTTACCACACTGCAGCCTATCCTTCTAACTGTTACAAGCACTAAATAATTTGCCAAACCTGTGCTGTAAGGTAAGAGTCAGTAAACAGTGGCACACGAGGCAAATCCAGGGAGCTACCCATTTTTGTACGCAAAGTTCTGTTGGAACACAACCAGGCCCATTCATTTACGTGTTGACTATGGCTACTTTCAAGCCACAACAGCCGAGTTGAGTAGTTGTAACAGAGACTGCATGGCCCACAACATCAAATGTATACTATCGGGCCCTTTACAGAAAACATTTGCCAATCCTTGCTGTAAAGCCCCATGCTAACTAGGTATAACATGAATATATAAGCAAATATTACTGACTTAGTGGATCTAAACTTCTAAGTCCTTCATCATAAAACTAAAGTAATAGTTTCTTAGAAAGTAAATCAACAAGGGCCAGAAATAAAAGTACTGTAATTTTTAGGCATTCCGTTTTCCTTCTACCAAGATAATGCTCTTTAGGGAGTCTCTCCAACAGAGGCACTGTACCCAGAGATACAGATTATAAGGACCGAGACATTGGCCCTTCTAGTAGTTTCTTTCTTTTCCCTTAGCCTTTACAAACTTTACTGTTTTCACCTGTCTATTGTACACCTTTGTTTATGGATAGTTGATTCCAAGGGGATTCCACTAATTTTTATCCTATTTTATCTGTTTCCATTTTCTTTGGATTCTGAACTCACAGCACATTAGTGGCCTGGTCACTGTATGTAACCTTGTAGACTTAAAAAAATCAAGGAGCCATTTCCCAGATGAATGGCAAACAGCCTGTTTCCAGGTGTAGCTGCAAAAAAAGACATCCCAAAACATCCAAATGATGCCCTGCCACCCGCTGGGAGCCCCCTGGCACCCTCACCTTCCATCTGGCTCATTTAGGCTATAAATGCATTATTACTTCTTCTAAGTTCAATTTTTTGAGCTGACTCTAACACCATCGTGTACTTTTATCCCCAAAACAAAGCCACACTGGGATTTGAAGCAGATCATCTGGTCCTCGTCTTAGCTCTAAACTGCTACACCATACAGGCTGTCAAGAGTAGGAACTGAGGCTACAGACCATCTTAAATCCATCCAGTGAAACTTTTGGATAAAATCAGTTAGAACATAGCTTTTAAAAATATGAACTATAATCAGGAAAATTGTAAACATACTTTTTTTTTTTAGTTTGTATTGAGAAAAATGAAGAAAAATGAAAGGGTTTTTAAGAACACTGATGACATGTCAGCCAATTTTAACACGCTGCATATGGCGGGATTTAAATCCCTCATACCCCTCTGTTCCGGCAGGTTTTTAAAAGAAACTACTTTAAAATGCACTCTTCTCTTTAAAGCATAAATGCTTCTATGTCATTTATTATTTTTCTATGGAATTTTTTAGGATTTACTCACCTATGATGTTAGTAATCCCTCCTGGTGTGATACTGCAGAAAGCAGCTTCCTTTGTTATTAACGAAACACAAATAATTCAATAAAATGTGCAAAGTAAAAAGAGTCAACAGTAAAAACGAGAATTCTCGTTATCCGTCCTTAACGCATGGCTCAGAAAAAAAACGAAGATTCTCGTGATCCATACGCAACGTGTTAAATGTAGGATTGCCCTACAATGAGAAAGAATCCAAAAATGTTTTCAACTGATACATTGAGATATAAAGTTAAATTAGTGTGTGCTTAATTCATATCTGATGAATATAGGTTGTACAATAAAAGATAAAAAGGATATGGAAATCACAGAAGAACACAACGAATCCTTTATCAATCTTTCTGCCACAAAATACTTCTGAAAATTAAAAATAACTAAAAGCTATAAGATCCCTAGAACCAAATCTTAATCTAACTTTCTGGTAAATACATCTACATATTTACATACACACCCATGACTGTCATCACTTCATAACATGTACTCTCAGTCACTGAGTAACATAAATATATAAAGTGCAATACGCACCTTTACTAATTAATTCCTTCGAAATGTTTACATCTGTTTTCTAAACGGAAAGATAGATGCAAGCCCCAAGAGGAGAGGAACCTATTTTGTTCATGACATTATCCTGAGTCTCTAAAACAGTATCTTGCATATGACTGGTCCTCAAAACATGTTTGTTAAATGACTGAACATATTTAGAATACAGCCCACTATTAACTGGCTCTTCAGATAAACTATTAAACTATTCCAAGACTTTTCTCTGTGTTTTATTAATTTGGTCACTCGGATATTCCCAGAGTAGGACCTCACAGGATATACAAATAAGCCTTATATAAGGTCCTTGAAAAGTCTTGAAGAACAATCTATTTGGGGAAATAAGTCAAGTCAAATAATGTTAAGAGTCCACAGTAATCCTAAGCCTTCCTGTCCCTCTCCTCCTTCCAGTAACTCCCCCCACGAAGTCACCCCCAAATAAACATGGAATCCATGTAAAAACAATGTGTTTGCTTTGCAAATAGTACACATTCCCCCCATCAGATTGCTACCATTAAGCCCTTCGTATGTTTTATTCTTGGCCACTGGGAAGTTTAAAATTCTGATTCAAGAAGTTACTATAAGCATCATATGGGGAAAGAGCCCTGGGCTGCTGACTTTCCTAGAATGGTCATAGGAAGAGGGCAAAGACAGAGAACACTGAATTGGCTCCAGGTGTGATGCTACTGGTCCCTGAGACCCTCGTCTCTTGCTTCAACCCAAGCATCTTTACCTTTACCTTTGTTACAGGGCTCAGCTGAAAGAAAGGCTATAACATGAAACCCCCGTGCGATGACTTTCTTACACCTGTTCAGAAGCATGAAGGGAAAACTGGAAGTGGTGACAGTAGTCCAGGTCTGAACCTGGGAATTCAGTGAGGGGACCAAATGTCTGAGTTACCTTATTCCCGGAATAGGCCTGATAATACCATTTTTCCTACCTCACAAAGTGTTTTACTGCTCAAATGAGAACTGTATGCAAAAACACCTTGTAAAAACACTATTGAACATGAATTATTTTCATTCTTTCAACTTAAGCAGGTGGCACATTAACCCATTTCTCCACATTAATACATAAAAGTTATTTTTGTATAGGGCTTTTGAATTTACAAAGAGCCTTCACAAATCATATCTTATTTATCATAGCAACAGTAAGCTGTAAGGTAGTTAGACCAGGGCAGATATTACTATTATTTAAAATAAGGAAATGAAAAGAAGTTAAGAAGCTTACTCAAAACTAAATGTATCTTGGGTCATCTGCTTTGTAACGTAGTGCTCTTCCCCCATTGCACTCTGGGGGGGCTCACAAGGCCAAACAAACAGCCGTGCTGGGAACAAAAAAGCAGCCTAAAGCTCACCTACCCATGTCAGAAGGAAGGCAGAAATAGGAGTGAGGCAGCACCAATCATGACACTAACCCAGCCTAAAATCCAAGCTAGCACTTCCAAGGATGTCTAACAGTGACACTTAGGATTAATAAATGAGAGGAGTTTAGTATCGAATTTCTTGTACTAATACTGCCAAGATCGGGCAAAGTACAAGCAAGATTTTATAATTGTGCCTGAAATGACCGCTGTCATCGCATTCTGTGAAACAAAGAGCCAAAAACTGAGAAGTAATGACCTTGTCTTAAATCTAAGATACAATTCAAGATATCCAGATAAAGGTATATATGTGTGTACATAGCAGAGAACATTCGAGAAACATTTAATAAAATGAGTTGAGAATCGGTCACCTTGATATAACAGATGGTCCTAGTGTAAGCTTGTTTCATGCAAAGTTAGCCATTTAAAGTCTCAAAGCACAGACAGAAACCAGAATAAATTAGCTTAAAAGAAACCACTGCAGGTCAAGTGGTTAGCAGAATGCTCATAAACTCACAGAGACCTAAAAATCTAAAAAATCAGTGACTCCAGGATCCATTTAAAAGCACAAAACTCAAAATTCCAACAATGACCTCCATGAATAAGACACCCATAAATATTTTCAAAAAGTGTTGCAGCAATATTTGCTTCATGCCAGATAGATAGATAGATCAATTTAATCAAAAAGTAATAATTAAAAGAAGTTGAAATATTTTCAAGTCCACAGATGCCAAATATTGATGAACGAACTGATTGCAAACAGTGTAAAATATAAGGAATTTCATTTACTTTTATATCCAATATGCAATTCATATTTACATAATATAAGGCCATAACTCTTTCAAGAAACTTTTTGTTAATAGCTGGGGCAATTTTAAATGACTATAATGTTTGACATTATAATTTTAGAATTACTATCAAGTTAGGATTGTCAAGTAAAATACAGGGCACCATGTTAAACTTAAATGTCAGTTAAACAATGAATAAATTTTTAAGGTAAATATGTCCCAAATATTGCATGGGACATAACTTATACTAAAAAACAGAACAAAACCAAAAAACCTATTCATTGTTTATCTGAATTTAACTAGGCACCCTGCATTTTTATTTGCTAAATCTGGCAAACCTACCCTAAGTTCTTCCTAATTTTATTCTGGGATAAAAATTTTAATAAGGAAAATATCAAAAATAAATCAAATTATCTACGCTATACCTGGAGGTGATACATGTGCTCTTAACACAAGTTACCCTCAGAAAAATCAAAGGCAGGAAAGTAATTATACAACAACATACACTAAGTTGCAGAAATATTAAATGCTGTATTATTTTAACAATAAAACAAGTTTATTTTTGAATTTTTTCAGAATGCATATTCTTCACTTATGTTATTAGCGGTGGATTGAATTTCCAGGTACAAAATCGAAGTTCACTTTAGTTTGTTTTTTAAAATTACATTTGCCAATTTATTTGTTCTCTGTTAAGTTTCAGATCTTTAAAGATCTCATGTCATTACCTAAGTACCTTGAAAATGCCATTAGGATATGTATCCCTCCCTTCCTCCATGTAAAAAAAAAGAGAGAGAAGGAAGGAAGGAAGGAAGGAAGGAAGGAAGGAAGGAAGGAAGGAAGGAAGGAAGGAAAAAACAAAGAAAGAAAAGAAAGAAAAGAAAGAAAAAGAAAGAAAGAAAGAAAGAAAGAAAGAAAGAAAGAAAGAAAGAAAGAAAGAAAAGAAAGAAAGAAAGAAAGAAAGAAAAAAGCTGCAGCAAGCACCATTTGGTTATATGTCCCTACATAATTGGAGTGGGGTTTAAGTCTGGTCACAACCATGGAAAGAGGACGCACATCCTGTGGTTACCATCCATTGTGAATGAGGGGCGGGAGAACCACCCCACTCTAGGGCTGAGCCAGATGTCAGATAAAAAGGAATTCCCCATTTCGTACTAAGAGGATGTAGAAAAGGTCCCTCTTGAGTTCTTATAGTCAAACAAGAATGTTCTCAACTACAAATTTAAAATGTTACAGATGTTGTTGAATTAAATAAAACATTGACATGTTCAAAGCAATTTTTGCAGCACAGAATGATTCTTACCAATTTCTGAGTCTTAAAAAAAAAGAAATCAAAGCAGTAAAATGAAAAAAGTTCATAAAAATTAAAGGGCTCAACCTCTAAAAACACATCAAAGTCTTAGACATAGGAAGGTGGACCATCTTCTGGAAACACCTTTTATGTATAATTTTGTGCTTTACAACCCTGTCCAAGGTTGTACTCAAGCTGTCTCCATTTCCACTCCAATTCACATTCCATCGTGACTCCCTCCCTTGTCCCTTCTTTCCTTCCCAGTGAGTACATGGGTGGACGGGGGACATCTTGAAGGCCTCAGACACTGGGTTCAGAGCTTGTAGATCTGCATTGCTATGCAATCCAGTCAACCCTAGGCCCAGTTATCTCCCCAGTAATATCCGTTTCCCTATTCTGGAATGGCCCCGAGTCTCTCTCCTTCTAGGTTAGGGCAGTGCTTCTCAGTCTTTAGCTTGTGACAGAATCACCTACAAGTCTCCTTAAAACACAGATTGCTGGGAAAAACCTCCCAGTTTGGATATAGTAAATTTGGGTTAGAGTGAATAAAACTGCATTTCTAGCAATTTCCCGGGTGGTACTGAAGCTTGTTAATCTGGGGCTCACACTTTCAAGAACAGTGCGCTAGGAAATAGGTGCACTCCTGCTCCTTGGTCTATTCCAAATAACCCTCCTTCACTACTTAGAAGAGGGAGGGGAAGGAAGCTCCACGAACATACGTCCTCACTGTCCTCCCTAGCAGGAGGGGTGACCCAGAGAAGCCAGAAATAACACATCGGACTAAGGGTCTCACTGAAAGTCTGGTCTCCCTTCTCTCTCTCCCAATTACTCATGACAAAATGAAGATTCTGAGTAGAGAGGGTGTCCCTGAAATGTAAGAACTACTTAGGAAGTGACTATTCTTAGGACTGGGGAACACGGCAGTGTGGCACTAATTATAGCATTTCAAGGACACAGAAGCCGACCGACACACAGATATAAATAAGTACCGGCCTTACAATATGAAGAGCCGGTGGGCTGTTTTTACATCATTAACATCAGGGGATGGGTACTGCTAGCTGCCAGGTGCCAGGAGTTTTTTAATTATAGGGACATTACTCATTCCTGCTGTATAGGAGAAATGTGGAGAAGACACTGGGGATCTTCTCTTTCACTGCAAAAAAAAAAAAGTTTCAAGCAGGTGCAGAGCAGCCAAGCTCAGCTTGTACCATCAAGAAAGCTTTGTCCTCCTCCAATGATGGTGTTATACCTTTTGGGGCCAGCAATTTTTGCTTATGATCTCCTGATGTCACGGAGTCTAACTGATCAGACTTGTGTCATGGCCCTATACATGTCAAACAGGTTTTTCTCCTTTCATGCTCTGATTGAAGCTACAATCAAAGAAGAGCACTTTTTGTGAACAGTTTCCTCACAACCATGTCCACTCCTGACCACTGTCGGCACAGAAGGTGAGTGTTCGGTTACTTGACAAACTTTTCTTTTGTTCCCAAAGCTAGTATTCAGCCACATGCTAGCAGGCAGCAGCTTAAACTCATCCAAGGGCTCCATCCTGATTCTTGCAAGTTCTCTACTGAGGATTTTCATTTTCCTGTCCTGATGGACGCTCAGCTTGTCAGAGGCTGGCACCCTATATACAGCAGTTGGGTGCTATTGGGTCACCACTCACACCTGAACTCATTCCCACCACTCTGCTGAAATGTTCTTATCAAGGGCACCAGTTATCTCCAGATTTCCAGCTCTACCGGGTATCTTCCTGGCTGTATCTTATTCAGCCTCTCAGCAGCCTTGGACAATTGAAACATGCCATCCTGAAGCCCTGCCTTTCAAGGTTTCCACAACACTACACACCCTGGTTTTCCTCGGCCACTCCTTCTCACTTTCTTCTGTGGACATCTTCCAACCTCTAAATGTTAGATTCAGTCCCTTGGGGCTAGGTCATGCCCCACCCTGCCCTTTCCTTCTGTCTATTCTTTCCCTGGGTGATTTTAAATATCCCTATGACTACAAACACAATGGATAGACTCTGACCTCCTCTCTGAACTCCCGAAACATATACAACTGCTTACTGGACACCTCCCCTAGATACTCAAAACCAACCTCCTAATATTCTCTTCAAGCTGACTGCCTTACTGGTCTTCCTCATCTCCATAAATTGCACCATGAAGAACCTCAGAGTTGCTCAGACAGGAAACCTGGATTTCATTCTTGATTCCTCCTCTTCCTTCACATCTCCCTGTTATCAAGACCTGTAGATCTGAACTCTAACATCTAGCCTAGATCTACCCACTTCTACCACCACTGCCACTCACCTAGTCCAGGCCCATTATCTAGCCCCTGAACTACTTCAACAGGCTCCTCACTGGCCTCCCTGCTTCCCTTCTTTCTCCCTCATAAGCCATTTTCCACCAGCAGCCAGAGTATTCTTTTAGAAAGCATCATGCTGCTCCTGGTTTTGAACCCTTCAGGAGCTTTCCGCTGTGGCATAGGTTGTTGGTTGCCTGATCCAACATCCATTTTCCCTCCCACTAAGTAACAGAAACATGATACTTAGTTGAGTGTTCTTCACCCAAAATAAAAGATTATACTGTCTCTTATAACTGATGAAGGCCATTTGACTAAGTTCTGGCCAACTGGCTCTAGGAAGGCTACTTAAGGAACTGATCGGCTAGGAGGAGGTCCCCATTTTGCCCTTGTGACTTTCTTTCTTCTCTGGTCTACAACAAGGATGCTGCTGGCCATGATGCAACCTTCAGGATGGAAGCCATGCAATAGGGGAGCAGAGCCAAAACTAATTGAATAAATAAATGAATTAATAAGGGCCTAGGTCCCAGATTACCCTGGATTTTCTACCATAAGAGTCCTTTCATGAGAGAGAAAGGATAAACTTTAAACTTTGATGTTGTATAAATCACTCTGGGGGAGGGGGCAGTAGTATTCAGTTATATGCAGGTGATCTAAATGCAAATATAGCAGGAATTTATATTAAAAACCCCGACTCTTTATGATCTACTGGGCCCTCCATGATTTGGCTCCAGCCTACCTCTCCCACTCTTTTCTAGTACATGTCAGTCATACTGGCTCCCTCTCAATTCCTCCAACAGGCCAAACGGTTCCCTACCTCAGGGCCTTTGCACAAGATCTTCCCTCTCCCCTCCCAGCCCTTCTCCTGACTGACCCTTACTAATCCATCTGGTTTCAGTTAAAGGTCACGTCCTCTCAGAGGTCTTCTCTGGCATCCCCACCTAAGTGGGTCTTCCTGGTTACATACTAACTCTACATTCTGTTTGCCTTTGTCACAACACTTTTTGCCTTTGTAAATTTTCTTTTTGTTACTGAACCTACACAGGTGCATGTGTATGTATGTGTTCCCCTGGCCGGGCTGTAAGCTGCAAGGCCAGGAATGTGTGTCCGTGTGGCTCTTG
The DNA here is from genome assembly GCF_057876585.1 of Rhinolophus sinicus. NCBI lineage: Eukaryota > Metazoa > Chordata > Mammalia > Chiroptera > Rhinolophidae > Rhinolophus > Rhinolophus sinicus. The sequence continues at coordinate 40,856,302 of NC_142515.1, forward strand.
TTCACCATTATACACCAGTATCCAGTCCAGCCCAGGATACTGTGAAAACGAAGGCATCTGTCTTACAAGGCTAAGTCATAAAAGACGTTGCAGTTTCTATCTTACTCTGTCTTGGATCACTGACTGTGGAGGAAGCCAGCTGCCATGTTGTGAGGGCATTCAAGAAGCTCAACGGAGAGGCCCACATTGTAAGGATGCTCAAACACCTTATAAAGAAGTTTACATAGTGAGGCAGTACAGCCCGCTGCCAACGACCAGCACTAACTTGCTAGACATGTGAGCAAGCTACCCCCAGTCATGTGTGCAAACAACTGCAGTCCGAGCTGCCATCTTGGCAGCGACCTCATGAAGGAACATGAGCCATAATCATTTAGTTAAGATGCCTCTAGCCCACAGAAACTGTATGAGAGAATATTGATTGTTTTAAGCTGCTACGTTCTGCTATAATTTGTTACTTAACAATAGACAACAAATATATACATTTTGATCATGTTTGCATTTAGATGAGGACCACCTATCTCAAACCAGGAAAACTTGAAAGAGTTCATGTGACAGGATGATGAAATAACTGTTGAAAGTTTTAAAACTTGTGCTGCAAGCATATTTTGCTTAAAAAACATTTTAATGGGTATAGAAAAGTGACTCATGAGAGACTGTAAGGTCCTATTCTTTCTTCTCAATAAGCAAAAAAAAGTCATAAGAACAGGAAATAACTCATATTATCAGGGGTCTAACTAATTCTGACCTCTCCTCAGAATGCTTTCTCAAGTTTGACCTCTCCCAGTGTTCACTGTGAAAATAAAGATGTTTGAGGACAAAAGCATCTAGTAAACTCAACTTCTTTTGATTGCTGCTCCCTTGAATCCCTTTCCTTCTGCACTGTGCAGGCTACCCTCCTCTCTCTTCTCCCATGTGGCTACAAAGGCGGAAGAAAGAAGACTCAGAGGAGTATTAGAGAATTTGCAGACTGAGTTGTAATCAAGATGACTTAAGGGATTTGGTGGCATAAGTCACACTGCTGACACTGTCTCTAATCTAGGCACAGAGTCTTCACTGCTCAGGAATGGTCAAGTTCAGTTCACGCGGGTAGGAAACAGCATACACGTTTGGGCAAAAGTCATACATAGTCATAAACATTGTTGGGTGACCTGCAGAGTCCTCCTTGATTATGGGTCCCCAACTGAAGTCCATGGATCTATTCTCAGAATATGAGAATTATCTTAATTATGTGTCTTTATTCCAATTATAAATGGTTCTTTAATGAGATAAACTTTAGATATAGTGAATTAAAATGCATAATTTGATGAGCTTTGATAAATGCGTGCACTCATGAAATGAATACTGAAATAAAAATATGAAGAAGTTTCCATCATCTTTGTCCTTTTCCAAGTTATCTCCCCTTTTGAGGCAACCCTGTTTTGATTTATATCATCTTACCAATGACAATCTTTCAAACATTCATACCAATGCCTTCTGAATCATCTGGATAACTGCAACTGAATACTATGCCCAGTTTATGCACACAATCAAGGTGACATCAGGTAGTAATATATCAAATATTTCTGAGCTGATTAAAAAAAAAAAGCATAAACAACACCTTTAAGTCCTGGTAACATGGGCATGTTGAACCCATTTCATAAATGGCTAGTGACCAGTTTGAATTGGAAGTGGCAATTTATTTGCAGCAACATATCATTATCATTGCTTGTATTATTTTGTTTATATGGGATGTATAAAACAGTTTTGGGTTTACAGTTGCACAAGTTATAAGTATAAAGTGTTCAAGCCAAGCTTTGTACTTTTACATATTTAAGTAATGGGAACCTAAAAAAAAAAATTAAGTAAACACTGACAGGCCACAATAATTTTTTTTTTTCTTTTAAAAGGAGTCATTACATAACTTAAGTTTGAAAAACACTGCTTTATCCCACACATCAATCCTGACAGAATCTCACTATCTCCCTTTGAAGGTACAAGGATTCAAGGGTTTGAGGTCATCACTAAATCTTTGCAGCCAGGCTACCATGACCCATTCTTCTCCACCTATCTTCTTACGCCTAATTCAACCCAGTGTACCCAAAAACATTCCCGCCCACACAATCTGCCCTTTTCTAAATGTGTGCAACAGACAGTATGAATTTTTGTTTCCCTGAGAATTCCTGGGTTCTTCTCAACTCTTGAATTCTACAACATGCACAAAACTGATAATAACAATTTTTCAAGTGAATCCAAAGTAGAAATGGAGAAAATAACATATAGTAAATAATATATACTAAAATTGGGCACTTCATTTCTGAAATTAGACAGGAATAGTGCCTACATATAGGACAAAGGTTCTTAAACCAGTGTTCATAAAATGCCTGGAAATGTATACTAAATTTTGTGTTTATAAATATGTACATTTTTCTCAAAAAGGGTCCATAGCTTTCTTTAGAGCTTAAATTAAACACTAGTCAAAAAAAGTGGTAAAAAATCATAAGGCTATGCAAAGGTCAATTAGCTATTACATTTCTCTACACATTTGGGGTCACCATCCCCCATGAACGTAGCCAACAAAGAAAATGAAACATGGAGATAATTTGAGGGGTGGGGAGGAGATACAAAAATCTATATTTGAAATAGTAATTTAAAACTTAAATTACAACATAGGTTCACCTCAAAAACAAGGATATTCCGGTTTTTTCTACCTCATCTATACACTGTTAATTATAAAAATTATGACTATCACAAAAGGTAAGGCATATTTAATTTTGGTGTAGAATGTAAAATATTCAATAAAAGAAATGAAAATGTTATAACAAAGAAAAATAGATGGTGTTCAATTTTTTAATGAAAAATTCAAATTACTTGCTCTACTAACAGCAGATAATTCTTGCAAATAATTTGAAAATATTTTACCTGTTATCAATCAAAAATGGAATGAAACCAATAGAAATCAGCTTAAAAACGTGTGTTCACATGCTTATTTAATTTTAAAATATGAATTAGACTATCACTTTTATATATAAGCTTATTATTCTACATTTTCTTTAAGTCATTATAGGTATATGCTAATAGAATTATAAACTAACTTCTATTATACACATTTTTAGTAATCTGTATTCATGACACATACCAGCAAGTCATCGTATTTGTTGAAAAATCTATCTCTGCATTTCTACACTAAAAATGACATTTATCAATTATAAAACACTAACATAAATAAATTTCAAGCTACGATACGCTGATAGGATCATTAATGATCATGACTGTTTCAGTGTCATGTTGAAAACGGAATCACTGGAGGGTGTACAAAATGTTGAGAACTAAAGGTGACTAACAATGATGAAAGAAGATAAGCCCCATGAGTCCTCATCCATTCAAAAGTCTGAAGGTTAAGTGGCGCCACTGTGATGCTTGCTCATAGCTGAGGACATGCTCCCAGGGCAGAGTGGATGGCTGACACCAAGAGACCTTGAGTGTAACGGTAAAGTTATATAGTCCAGAGAAAATGATCAGCAATCCTCCTAAACAAATTTGATCGGAGAAGCTGCAACATTCATCCTATCATGTTCCTTCAAAGAATTACTGACTGAGACACACACACAGTGAGGCAACCAAGTGAAGGAGAAGCTAAGACACGAAAAGGAGCAGAAGGGATATATGTATTTGTAGTGGGGGCGGGTAATTGAGGGTAAATGGGATCATATATATGGTGATGGAAGAAGGAGAACTGACTCTGGGTGGTGAACACCCATGTGATATATAGACGATGTAATACAGAATTGTACACCTGAAACCTGTGAAACTTTACTAATCATTGTCACCCCAATAAACTTTAATTAAAATAATAAATAAATAATCACTTTACTTCTAGATTTAAATCAGTACATGTCTCTCTCCAAAGACATTAGTATACATTGTGTTATTTAAATGTTTAAAATTTATCAAAGGGAAAAAAATCTTTCGTTTGGAGGCTGTGGTGATACAATTTTTGAAAACTGATTTTGAATAATTCATTTAGTTTTCCTACTGATATAAGCAGCTTACAAAGCTGTAACCTTACCATTACAGTTTTCAAAGAAGTCAGCATATTTGGACTAGCTACATAAGTATATTTGGCCCCTCTGGATGCCTTAGATTTGGAAATAGTTAGGTAGGATTTAAAATTATTTATGAACCATGAAAGCACCAGCCTTTCCAATCAAGCATCAAGTTTGGTCTCAAGAGACTCTCAAATTCCAAGTTGTTTCTCACAACCTCACCTAGAGACTGAATCCCAAATTAATCCTTTCCCAGCTACAAAAAAAAAAAAAAAAAAAAAAAAAAGACACCAAACACTACTAGCTTTTCCTTACATGATGAAGCACAATACTCCTTCCAAATGCCAGACTCTGCTAAACTTCTACTGGTCCTTTGTCACAGAAGCTAAATTCCATCCAGCTGCTCAAATCCACTCAGACTGCCCTACTTACGGACAGTACTTTACCACACTAAGTTAGGGGGGAAATGGAAATGAGGCAGTTATCTGTGACCTGGTGGTTTTATCCTCATAGAGGAAGAACAAATTATATAAAACACAGGCTGAGAAAAAGGCAACGTAACTTTAGGACAACTTTCTTACTCTCCATGAACATGAAGGCAATAAGAAGAGCTCTGAGAATTAGTTTTACTATTTCAAAAACCCTAAAGAAACTGTATTTTAAAGTACATTAAGGTTGTGGAATCCAACAAGAAAATAAATTGGTAAGGCTTTTGTGTGAATTAAATTGGCAGCTGAGCAAAACAGGATATTTCATGCTGACAGTTATATTGGCTTAAGCATGGGAAAATGGGAAAACAGATGATTACTTAAGAAATAATTCTGTGGGCAAAATTTCAGAACATTGAGTTAGAAGAATAAAAACAAGAAAGTCTGGAATAGCTTTAGAACCACAATGCCTAAGTATACATAAGAGTATATATTTAAGCAAAGCACAAAGTATCTTATTATCTAGCTTAAACACTGAATATGGCTTTCTTCTCCTTAGAATTAAAAAATGTATATTTAAAAATGCTTAATTTATAAAATGCCTTATATACTAGAATATATATTCAATATCATTACTAAATAAAATCTACAGAAGCTATCATGGATAATACTATAAGGCTACTAACAAACATTTATTATCTTATTCTGCTTTAATATTTATGTAAATTATTCACTTATGGATTATTGATTACAAAGACAAAATTAAAGACATGTTAGGACTCCAAAGTCTCAGAAATATAAAAATAATTTTTGGAGGTTGACTCAATATTTTGTTTGTTTGTTTGTTTGTTTGTTTTCCATAATGTCTGAGGCCCAGAAGAATAAAGGAAAACGCCAACCACAGGCCTAACCCAAGGTTGGATCTTGGACACGGAAGTAAGTTAATAAGAGTCTGAGACTGGGTTTTAAAGAGTTGGGTGGCTGACTACAGAAAACAGGTTGAACTGAAAAGCAAGGGTGGAGATCACAGAGCAAAGGGTTTAGGGAACAGGAGAGATCATTGGTAAGGAGATTGTTCAGGATGGGAATTGCAGGGTGCTCAGCCTGATACAGAGTTAAACCACAGGTCTGGAATTATACAACCAGAAAGCTCAATGAATTGATGAATAAGTTCCACAGTCTGCATACATACCAGAATATCCAAAATGATGCATGGAACAAGGCAGACAAAGAACTGATCTGAGAGATGAAATATTCCAGTAATAGGTTCTGAGTAGCAGGGACACAGCACAGAAGATGGGAGTGCCTTGAGGACCAGGAAGAAGGCAGCAAGTAGTAGCATGGCCCGGCGGCTCCAAGTCATGGAAGGAGTGGGGAAGAGGGTTACTAAAGTCCTTTGAAAACCAGTTACTCCCATGAAGATGTCCCTGAATATCTAGCCCATACTCTCCTCGGTTTCTACATAATGCTGCAGTCTTGCCTAATCTCAGTCTTCTAGGAATGGCTCTATGGAATGACACTGAATGGCCCATGAGACCTTCTCCTCCTCTTTTCACTCAACCCCCTCTTCCTTTCACAATTCAATTACCATGTACAAGTATATGTTTCCCAAATCTATGTAATTGAATTTCTTTTCGAAACTCCAAACCACTGTGTTTCTCCATTCAGATGGCCTGAAGGTGCCTCCGGCTCATCACCAAAATGGAACTCATCTTCTCCATTGATCAGACACAGCAGGGTGTATGTGGTGTTTAAGAGCCAGGATTCTGGGCTCAGACTGCCGGGTCTGAATTCTGGCTCCATCACTTACTGGGGCAGATTGTTCATCTCTCCGCGCCTCCATTGTCTATAAAATGAAAATCAACAGTACCTCTTTCATGGAGCCAAACACAGGCCTTTTTGGCAAGGATAGAGGAGTAGAAGTCAAACCAATAGCATCAAACTTGCTAATTAATGGAGGCCTAATTTCAGCCGTATCACTCTCACTGCCTAACACAGTACAGTTCCCTGTCCTTATGCCCTAAAGGGAAGAGGAGTTACCATGTTTCCCTGAAAATAAGACCTAGCTGGACAATCAGCTCTAATGCATCTTTTGGAGCAAAACTTAATATAAGACCTGGTCTTATTTTACTATAATATAAGACCCGGTCTTTATAATATATGATATGATATAATATAATATAACACCAGGCCTTATATTATTTTTGCTCTAAAAGACACATTAGAGCTGATTGTCGGGCTAGGTCTTATTTTCGGGGAAACACGGTAGAAACATATTCCTGAATTTCACTCTGAAGATATTTTACAAGTGGGGTTTCCTTTTTAGAAACATAGAGTTTGCCTTTTCTCAACTGTACCTTAAAAGCCAGAAATCTATGAGAAGTCTGTTTTGAATTTATAAAGGGCAAAATCTACCAGATTGCTCTCCTTTTATATTTTTCCAAACTCTTGCACAGTTATTTCTTTATACAGTTCTCATAAGCATCACCCGAATTTTCCGAACTAACATACTGAGGCTCATAGAATGAAAGTAAGTGGCCAGAACTACATGCCAGACATTCCATTCCCAAGTTAGTGCATCTTTCTGTCACATAGATGCATCTTTTCATTAAAAGAAAAATAAAACATGATACATTTACCTCAGATAAACTTACTCATTAAAATCCATGGAACTACCTTAATTCCCTAAGAACATTTTTAATTTACGCATCCACAATAATTTTTGTTTGTTTGTTTAGTCAATACTAACCAATAAAACTAGTATCAAATCATTATGTAGGGTTAAAATAAATGTGCAGTCATGGAGGCAGCAAAAAAAAAAGTATAAACATATTAAATAGAGAACTAACAATCGCTGTCTTAGAAGGGAGGGGAAGCAGTCTGATAAATACGATAAACCTTAACGTTGGTGAAGACTCATCCTCATTATTACACTGTCCTTCACTTGGGCAGGGTATCGCCAGAACAAAAAGCTCAATATGAGTATGTTAAAAGATGTGGCAGGGTTTTTAATGCCCCTCCTTCAATTATTAGAAAATGCTTGTTAATGTTCCAGACTGAGAGTGTGTTTTAAATCATTTAGATTTTTCTTGGCAAGATTGCTCAAAGTCTTATAGAAAAATGCAGCTGCTCCATCCACTTAGATAAGCCACAGCTGCCATAAAAAGAGCACAAAAGAAGTTCCATCATCTTGAGAGGTGAACACACAAATCATAGTCTTAAGTATATTGTTTGCATTTTTCCTTAATGGAGAAATTCAGAAAAGGGTCTGAAAGTCTAATCTGTTTATGCTGCATGATAGCCAAACACCCTTTCAAAAACCAACGTAAAGGCAAAATGGCCAACAGCATTTGATGTCAAATTGCATTCACTTCCCTTGATAAAAAGCCTTGTAACTGTACTAACTGTAGTCTAAGAGACTTTAAAGTATAGTCGATCTTGTCATTAGCATTTGCTAAATAGCTACTGCACGTTTATTACGTAGAAATGATCTACATTATAGAAGAGTCGCAAAACTTCACTTAATCTAAAAAGCATTGATAATACATTTTATAATGGGAAATGTTATTTGTAATTGAAAATGGGAACGGAAAATAAATGCCTAGAATGATGACCTAGAGAATCAAGAGCAGGACTAGGTAAGCTATGAAGAGACACTGAAGATTCATTTGTACACAGGTAAATGTTGGGACTCTGAAAGCCAATCTGCGAGGGAGAAAATGTAAAGAAAGAAACAAAGGACTTCTAATGAAGACATAAACCCACCAGTTATCTATATCTGCTACAAGCATAAAAATGGAAAGTAATATATAAACAGAACAAAGAAAATTATACATCACTCCTAATATAAACAGAGCAAAAAAAGTGTTAAGTAAAAATTTTCTCATAGATGAGAAAATCTAATAGCATTATTAATTCTCCCCAAAATTAATCTATAAATTCAAAACAATTCCAATCAAAATCAAAATAGAATTTTTCATGAAAATTGACAAATTGATATCAAATTTTGTAAAAGAGTATGAATAGTGAGGATAATTTTAAATAAGGGGAAACAGTGTGCCCTAGATATCAAGAATATTTACAGAACTATCGTATTTAAGACCCCATGGTACTGAAACAGAGATAAATAGGCCACTAAAACCAGACAGAGAGCCCAGAAACAGACCCAAATACATATACATAGAAACTTGCTATCTGACCCAAGCAGAAGCGGAAAGAACAAACAAGAATAACCAATAAAAAAAACTGTACATATATGCTACACTTGAATCCTAACTTTACTCCATAAACAAAAATCAATTCCTGATGGATTAAAGAATAAAACATCAAAAGAAAAAATGTAATACTTTTAGAAGGAAATAGAGGAGACTATATTTGTGAACTTTGAGTAAGAAAGGATTTCCTAAGCTGGATTTAAAAAGCACAAAACATAAAGAAAAATAAATTAAATTAACCAAATTAAATGTTAAACTTCTACTTATCAAAAGACACTATAAAAATGTTTAAATACCAGACTGAAAATGCTTATGTGCAAGCCAAACAAAAAAGATGCAGATGCTGAATATATAATGACGGCCAACAAGTCAATGAGGAAAACACAAAGGACCTTATTAAAAAAAAAGTCAAGAGGCGGCTGAATAGCTCTGTCGGTTGGAGAGCGAGCTCTCAGCAACAAGGTTGCCGGTTCGATTCCCGCATGGTATGGTGTGCTGTGCTCCCTGCAATTAAAGACTGGAAACAGCGAATGGACTTGGAGCTGGGCTGTGCCCTCCACAGCTAGGTGGAGGGATGGCGACGTGGAACTGATGGCCCCTGGAGTGGAGCTGATGGGCGCTGGAGAAACACACTGTTCCCCAATAAATATTCCCCAATAAATTTTTTTTTAATTTTTTTTAAAAGGTCAAGATTATTAGACAATTTATAAAAGAGGAAACTGAAACAGCCAATAGACATATAAAAGTACTTCAACCTCATTTGAAATCGGGAAATAGAGTAAATTAAAACCACAGTGAGATTCATTTCACAACCAAAAATTGACAAAAATTTTAAAAACACAATTTCAAGAGTTGAAATAATATGAAAAAATGTCATCTCTTGGATGATGGAGGTTGCTGTAAACTTAATTAGTACCAATATTTTAGAGAGCAAACTGGTAATATCTTGTAAAGTTAAAGATGTACATATATATCAAAACCCCCAAAGGCTTAAAAATAAATTTAAAAATGTGCATACCCTTAGATTCAGCAATTCTTCTTACTCCTATACCCAAGGAGAGATTTTTAAAGACCTTCCATTGTTTTATATTATTTTAATATTTATATAACAAATATCTATATAGTACTATGTGTCAAGTACTATTCTAAGTTTTTTATAAATATTAACTCATTTAGTCCTCATTACAACTCCATGACTTAGGTATAATTATTATCATCAGTTTACTTTTTATTTCATTTTTGGAGCTCATGTATACAACACTGGATGAATCAGTATCCTTTATTCCTGACACCATCTCCTCCAATTTTTACCTAGTAGCTAGATTGTTAATAATGTTAATGATGTGATAAGTATTTGAACCAGAAAAGATTTCCCTGGTCCGTGCTTTTAGCCCCTACAAAATACTGACTCTTGGTTTCTAATATAAAAGGAAGAAAAGAGGAAACAAATGGTATGTATATCAGCAGAGAATGGATGCCTACATAAAGTGTATTTATAAAATGAAATCACTTACTGCAATTAAAAATGAAGTAGAGCCATATACAAATATGAATAAATCTCACAATCGTGATGTTGAACAAAAAAAGTACAGAATTGTATGTAGAGCTTGAACCATTTATATGAAATTTGAAACAATACTATGCATTCTTTATAGATGCAAACATGCCATGGTAGTATGAGAACATGCTCGAGAATAGCAAATACCAACTTTCAGATACAGTTATTCTGGGCACGCAGTGAGAAAGAAATCACATTAGAAAGGGGGGGGGGAAGCAGGGATAAACAGTATTTATATATTTTGCTTTTAAAGAAATATCTAGAACAAATGTGGCCACAAAAAAAAAAAAAAAAAGGAAAGCTGATGGATGGATTCACAGATAATCATTATAATATTTACCCTAATTGTATATATTAGAAAAACTTAAGAAGGTGTTTTTTAAAGGAAACTAGATGAGTGGGATATACTAAATATTCACAACCCAACATAACAACTAAGGCAGGAAGGTTATACTGACTTGACCTGAGGAATGATTTTACAGGTTGGATGTTCTTTTCTAGAAACCACCTCTCCGAGGGAGACAGTCACTTCTCCTGTATGAGATTTGTAGTATCCTTCAAAATATGCAATTCAAGTTAAAAACAATATTGAGATATCAGTATACATAAATACAAAGTAGTTCTAATTTCACCAGTAATTACAGAAAATAATTCAACGTATTCAGTATTTATTTATAAGACAGGCAATGTAGTTTTCTAAAATTACTTTGATACCTTTCATGAAGTACGAAATAAAATTTTTCCAACTAATTTTTTCAAAAAAGAAGAAAGGAATGAGGATTATTGTTGTTGTTTTGGTGCTTCTCATTGGCTGGCGCCCATTGGAGGCATATTTTTAATCTGCTTCATTGGGTAAGTCCACTGCTGTCACCTCCACCTCCACCAAACCTCTGGTGAAAATAACCAAAAGATCATTAATACAGCTTATCAACCACGTATGACCTACTGCCTCCTTGGAGTGATTTAACCAAGAGCTGTACACTTAGAAGCCATCAGAAGCCAGGCAGGAAAATGTAAAAGTGTGAAGCTTCTGGGTATATAGCAGCAGTAAGAACTGTTGCTGGGACTGTTTCTAGCCCATGAAAAGGTGTGCATATTCTGTGTGTGTTTAAATATTAGGCTGGGCTATAACACAAGGTTGCTGATAGACATTTCCAGGCTAATTCTGCTCACAGGCCACTGTTTTATAACTCCTGAATTAAGGCAATACAGATTTGCTCCCCCATTCAGACAAACTGTATTAGTAACTTGATTCAAAATGTCCATTTGGATGTTTTCACTTCTTTTTAGTGGGCAGATAGTCAGTTTATGGCATCTGCCCACAGATCCTTCAGATCAAAGTCAGCTGTCCTATACTCTATGGCAGACCTCCCAATCTTTCCCATTTCTTGACACATGTAGAAAATAATATTTAGACTAGCACTCCGGGTAAGAACAAAAGGCTGCTCGCTGTGATAGGCAAATTGGCCTGGGAGCTCCTGCCAAATCTGAGACAGAGAGGACCAATATATCTGAACCCCATTCCCTGTGGTGTGGCACATCGTTGGCAAGCTCTGCTCTGTGAGGTTTTATTCCAGTACCTCAAGGCTGCATAATACAATGCTTAGGAGTAGAGACTGGGGGGGGGAGGGGGAAGGTTAACTAATGTGTGACCTTGGGAAAATTACTTAATCGTACCACGCCACTGTTTCCCTGTATGTAACATGGCGAGGATAAAACCAGTATGAACTCTATTGGGTTATTATAAGGATTACATAAATGCAAAGTACTTAGAATTGTACTTGGCATACAGGAAATGTACCACTTTTTACTTATTTAAATTACCAGCAGATCAAAAGCAAATTCTTAAAGAACCTATAGAGGGTGCATGTCTCTGATCTTCACAAAAGGCAAAGTGAGAAGACCATTTTTCCCAACCAAAATATAGGCCAGGCTCTTTGACCTTTTAATAGAACATGTCAGTTATGTCTCTTGCCTGTCTAACATGGATTGCTTAGTAACACACCAACACCAAATATAGTAGCTGCATTTCAATCCCTAACCCTAGGCCTTCATCTGCTACTTTCTTTCTCTCAAAAGCCCAGCTGAGCTTTTTGAAATATTTAAGAATAAATAATTTAAGACAGTATTTCTGAAATGTGTTCTGCCAACACATACACACACTCACGTACCTGTACTACAAACTCATTTCCAGCAGGAACTCTCTCCTCTCTCTTACGCCCAATAAGATGGGTTATTAGAACCCAATAGCCTCAGCTCGAAGGAATATGCCAGTGAACCCTCTATTCCTCATCATTAGCTAAATTCAAGTAGTGTCCAAGTAGACCAAACTTGTGTGGACTACATTATTTAAGGTTCACATAGACATTATTCAAAACACTGTGTGTTGTTTTTAAGACTTTAATTTTTAGGGCAGTTTTAGGTTCATAGCAAAATTAATACAGAAATTTCGCACATACCCCTGACCCCATACATGCACAGCCTCTCCCATTATCAACATCACCTAAACATTTGTTACAACTGATGAATCTATTATTAGGTTGGTGCAATAGTAATTGCGGTTTAAAAGGTTAAATATTGCAAAAACCGCAATTATTTTTGCACCAACCTAATACATAGACACATCATAATCACCCAAAGTCCATAGTTTACATTAGGGTTCACTCTTAGTGTTTTACATTCTATGGGCCTGAACAAATGTATAATGACATGCACTCATCATTACTCACAGAGTATTTTCACTGCTCTAAAAATTCCGTCTTCTGCCTATTCATCCCTTGCCCCTCCCCAACCACTGATCGTTTTACTTTCTCCGTAATTTTGCCTTTCCCAGAATGTCATATAGTTGGAATCATACAGTATTCATGCTTTTAAGATTCGCTTCTTTCACTTAGCCACATGGATTTAAATTTCTTCCATGTCTTTGGATATTTTGAAAGCTCACTTCCTGTTAGCACCAAATAATATTCCATTGTCTGGATGGACTACAGTTTATCCATTCACCTAATGAAGGACATCTTGGATGCTTCCAAGTTTTAGCAATGATGATTAAAGTCGCTACAAACATCCACGCACAGGTTTTTGTGGGAACAGAAGGTTTCAACTCCTTTGGGTAAATACCGAGGAGTGTAAGTGATGGATCATGTGTGAAGAGTGTTTATTTCTCTGGAAGAAACCACCAAACTGTGGCGGTTCATTTTGCATTCCCACTGGCAATGTACAAGAGTTCCTGTTGCTCCACAATCTTGCCAACATTTGCCATGGTCCAGATTTTGGGCATTCTAATAGGTGTGTAGCGGTATCTCATTGTTGTTTTAATTTGCATTACTCTGATGGTATATGATGTGGCACAGGCTCTCATACGCTTTTTTGCCATCGGTATATATTCTTTGGTGAGTTGCCTGTTAATATTAAGGGTTTTTGTGTTTTGTTTTGTTTTGTTTTGACTCACCACATATTATCTTATATAAAACATCGTGTGAAGACAGTATCAATACACGGGGCAGGGCCTCTATATGAGCAATACTGGCCTAAGTTTGCCTGAGCACAGTAGCACTGCCTCTGCTGACCTCCAGCTGCTGTGCTGCTGTGCTTCCTGTGTTAGATGAGACCAATGTAGTCCAAAGTATTGTGCCTTCTCACATGGGAGACCTAGAACAGGGGTCTTCAGACTGGGGTTATGTGTACTCCACAAGGTTCTGGAGGACAAACCGAAACATGGATATTTTATGTATCAATTTCCAGATTCTCTATTTCCATTTTTACCCTCCTAAAATTGATCTGCCCTACCTAAGAATACATCGTGAGAGTACCAGTCCTACAGTTGGCCTTTTCTTCCTCTTCTTTTTCTCTTCTCATAGCCCCCGCTCTCCTCCCAATTTACAAAAAAAAAAAAAAAAAAAAAAAGCAAATCTCTTTCCAATTTTGAATCTTTCTAGGATGCATAGCCTCAGGATATAACAATCACTGGGGTTCCAAAAATAAGGATAGTTCAAATTTTACTGCAGTCAATTCAAGAAACTGAATGGCCTTATTGTTTGATGAACACACTCTCTTGTAATTCAGGTGATTTTCAATTTTCTGCTTTGAACAAAACCAAAGAAAGGCATAATCCACTTGTCAACTGACCCTTAAAAAGTAATTGTTGATAAAAGATTGCTACGTGAGTTTTGGCAGATGATATAGTAGCAGGTGAAAGAACTAAATGACACTGTTATAATAAAACTCCTTTTATTACCATTTATTATTCATGTGAACCAAGTTTCTCAAGATTATAGCTATAAAAATAAAAACTGAAACGAAATTGTTGTTGAACCCAGTTTTATTCTGGTAATAATTAATATTCAAATAAGAAGACATAAAAAAGGATCATCTATCTCTTTAAGAAATGCATTTCCAAGATATTTTACTTTATAAAAATATAATGATTCTCAATTTAATAATTTGTGCTACTTGAATAAAGTTTATACTGCTAATAATTACAATGGTAAATTAATCCAACAGATAATTTCTTAGAATTTAAATCTTTGTCGTCACAGAAAATTTTTAAATAATTATTTTAAATTTATATGCATTTTTATTGCCAGAAAGTATAATGCAGTGATCAATTAAAAAAAAACAATTTAGCATAAAAGTGTATTTCATTACAATGTAATTCTACTTAGGAAGGGGAAGGATATACACATTCAAGGATAAAAGGGAATAATATAAAATTTAGCTGTTCAAGATCTTGTTTATGTTTGTCTAATGGATGACCAGAGACCTTAAAATTGCTATGTTATTTCAATTTCATTGGCTACATTTAAAAGAATGATGTAATGGCATCATTTTTTAAGTGACAATGTTTACCATATACAGGATATCACACCATTTGCAAGAGTTTAAATTTATGGTAAAAATGTTAGATGTCAACTGAAAAATGTGTGAAGAGGCAAATAGTTTTTTTTCATAATTCTTTCAGGGGATGCAAAGCCTACAAGCTTAGAAGTTCATGTAAATAGTGTACTTAAATATAGATATTACCCACATCACAGCTTAGGTTTCTGTACAGTTCTCTCTCTTTCCCATCCCACCCCCTCTCCCAATCACCCTTTGATGTTTTGGTTTTTGTTGTTCTTCTGCTTTTATACGACCAGGGCATAGAGCACTGTGCAACCTAAAGTCAGATGCATTACAAGTAAGTTGAAATCAAGAAACTAAATACATATACAAAATATCTACTGTAGAGAATATCAGTGACGTACATAATTCCAACTCAGAGAAAATTCAACTTACGAAAGCAATAACCTTCATTTTTTTCTGCTTAATATATTAAGTTTCACATACAGTAAGTTCATCAGCTGTCTCATGAATTAATTTAAAGTTTTCACATAATTTGAATGTCTAAAACTTAAATTAAAAGTAATATAAAACACACCTGAAAGTCACAAAAGTAGACTTGAATTAGAAAGGGAAAAATATTCCTTGATTAGAAAGACTCAACATCCCAAAGATGTCAGATCTATGTTAATTTATTAATTTAAAACAATCCAAATAAAAATATAATTTCCCCTCTGAAGATAGGCAAGTCAATTCTGAAGTTCATTTAAAAGAATGAACATACGACAAAGCCAGAAAAATCCTGCATAAGATGGAGTTCAGGTGGCTAGCTGTACCAGATATTAAAACATTTATAAAGTCTCTAATATTAAAACAGTCTGGTATTGACACATGAGTAAGCAGACAAATCAAGTAAAATACAAAATCAAGAATTACTTCCAATTACAATTGCAAATCTAATATTGATAAAGACAGACTCTCACTTGGCAGAATGATATTTTAATAACTAAATCGAAAAAATATAAAACCGGATCCCTTCCTCATACCATACACTAAGATAAATTCCAAATGGATCAGAAATTTAAATGTAAAAAATACTAGAGGAATACCTGAGTCAATTCCTCTATAACCAAAGAATGGAGAAAGCTTTTCTAATTACAGACCCAAACCCTAAAAGCAATAACAGAGATAACTTGATTACTAAAAATAAAAAGAAAAATCAAACCAGCAAAAGAAATAATAAGATTAGTAAAATGACAAAAATGGAAAAAATGTTTACAATTTTTATCACAAAGGGAATATCAGTTATATATAAAGAATTTCTTAAAAATAGAAAAAAAAAGACAATGATATAGAAAATGGGCTAGAAAAATAGTTGACTGAAAAATAAGGGAAAATATCTTAATTGTATGATAAAAACTCAATATTCTTTATAAGAGAAACAAAAATCAAAACACTGCCCATATGTGACTTTTTAACCCATTAAATTGGTAAGAATAGTGTTTGATGACATACTCTGTGGATGTGGCTGTGAAAAAACTGGCATACTCATACACTAGTGGAAATTCAAAACAGTACAGCCTCTATGAAAGGAAATTTGCCAATATTCAGCAAAACCGTGTACTCATTTGCCTTTTGACCAATCAACATTGTTTTAGACATTTATTTCAAAGATAACTAGCAAAAACATGAAAAGACATAGGCTAGCAAAAAAAAACAAATAAACGAAAAAAAACTCATGAAAAGACAAGGCAATTCATGGCAGGATTATTTATGATGGCAAAAATCTGGAAATCAAAAGTCCATCAAGAGATGACAAGAGAAATAAAATTGTGGTACATTAACACAATGGAGTTCTCCACAGTTCTGAAGTAATCTCAGGGATATCTTGTGAAGTAAAATGAGCAAGGTGGGGTAAGTGTGTTATAGTAGACTATCATTTATCTAAAAAAGGGAATGTAAATATCTACCCAAAATGGCCTATTACGCTAAAGACAATGTAAGGGTTAAACCGTAAACTTTAAAATAGTTAATTAAAGGGGAAGGGAAGGAACAAGGCAGAAGGAAAATAAATAATGTACATAATTATTAAATTAAATTAAATTTTAAAGCAGGAATTCCTAAAAAATCAAAAATAAAATGAAAACAAATGTGTGGCTACTGGGAGGCCTAACTATATAGAAACTACACCACGTGATTTTGAAACAAGTAATTTGTATAGCCCAAGTGATACACAGAGACAAAAAACTAGGGGAGAAAAACACATTTTGCAGTAATCGCATTGTTGACTACAATATTGGTATTGTTATTTTGAGATTGTTAAGTGTATACAGTCATGCATCACATAACAATGTTTTGATCAACAACAGACTGCATATACCATGGTGGTCCCACAAGATTATAATGGAGCTGAAAAATTCCTATCATCTGGTGATTTCACAGCTGTCACAATGTAACACAGCAGCGCAACGTTACTCACTGTTTGTGGTGATGCTAATGTAAACAAACTTACTGTCAGTCCCATAAAAGTATAGCACATACAATTACGTCTAGTACATAATACTTGATAATAAATGACCATGTTACTGGTTTATGTATTTACTAGACTATACTTTTTATCGTTATTATAGAGTGTACTTTTCTACTCATTGAAAAAATGGTTTGGTTCTTCGCTGACTCTACTGCGAGGATGCAGACCAGTCTCAGCAATCAGACTGTGGGCATTCCAGAAAACGTTGACATCACACTGAAGGGACCACAGTCATTGGGAAGGACCCAAAGGCACCCTGCGGAGGGACTTCAGTCACATCAATCTAGAACTCAGTCTCCTTGGAAAGAAGAAGAGTCTCCGGGTTGACAAACGGTGGGAAAATAGAAAGGAACTGGCTACTGTTCGCACTATCTGTAGTCATGGACAGAACATGATCAAGGGTGTTACACTGGGCTTCCATTACAAGATGAGGTCTGTGTGTGCTCACTTCCCCATCAACGTCGTTATTCAGGAGAATGGTTCTCTTGTGGAAATCCGAAATTTCTTGGGTGAAAAATACATCTACACGGTTCAGATGAGGTCAGGTGTTTCTTGTTCAGTATCTCAAGCCCAGAACGATGAGTTAATTCTTGAAGGAAATGACACTGAACTTGTATCAAACTCAGCTGATTTGATTCAACAAGCCACAACAGTTAAGGATATCAGAAAATTTTGGGATGGTATCTATGTTTCTGAAAAAGGGACAGTTCAGCAGTCTGATGAATAAGATGTAAGTTGTCCAGCTATAGAAGCACCAAGACATCAAGACACCGAGGGAATCTCAACTTTGTGATATTTTGAAGGTGCAATAAAAGACATGTATTGGGAGGGAAAAAAATTGTTGTAAAACAGTTTGCCATGTTATGTCAGCAGCAGCCTCATATATCTCACGGGTACTATGTATCTTGATTGCATCATTTTCTCTTGTGTTTGATTGACTCCTGTGTTGTTTTCTATAGTAAGTTAACAAGCTGTACAGGCTTGTAGCCTAGGAGCAATAGACTATACCATATAGCCTAGGTGTGTAGTAGGCTAGACTTATCTAGGTTTTGTAAGTGCACTCTGGGATGTTTGCAAGACAAAATCACCTAAGGATGCATTTCTTAGAATGTATCACTTTCATTAAGTGGTGCATGACTGTACTCTAAAATACATCGAGAGTAATCATTTGGTATTCTAGTCCAATCATTTCTGGGGACTAATTCTTAATGAGTAAAAAAAGAGGTACGGATGTTACATAGGAGACAAGTGAACTAACTTGTTATTTTGAGAAGTTCCTCTATGAATTGTACCAAAAGATAAACAAATAGTGGATGTAAGGATTTTTTTCCTTTACAGTATGACGTCCACAAAAAAAGGAAAATTAATTATAGATTTAGCAAAGAATGAATTCTAGAATCAGAATACAATTTTGTGCTTCTTAAATATTAGTGGATCTGTGCATTTCTTCCTTAGTAAAGAGACAACCAAGCATTCATTATGTTGCCTCCACATAGAAGGGTGTACTATAACCTATCAAGTTCTACCCACGCCCCAAAAAAATCTGAATCTGATATCACTTTTAAATCCAACTATTAATTTACAGGAAATAGAAGAGCACGTTCCATGATAATTTAGGGATGCAATCAGCAAACAAAAGACTTAGTTTCTTTAACAAATAATTGAAAAAGAAAAAAACAGAGGAGGAGAAACCAATAGATTAAAAGAAAGTCAAGAAACACGTCAACCAACTGCAATGTGTGGATCTTTTTAGGATCCTGATTCATAAAAACAATTTTAAAATATTATGATATTTAAGAGACAACTGGAAATTTGAACTTACTGGATATTTGACTATATTTAAGGAATTATTATTGAAGTTTTAGGTATCATTAAGATTTAAGTATTGTGGTTACATTAGGATTTTTCTTTTTAATTCTTATCTCTCAGAGATACAAGTAGAATATTTAGAGTTGGAAGTATTTTGACACCCTAAATTTGCTACAAAATAATACAGGAGAGAGAGAAATGGACGGGGTATAGATGAAAGCAGGTTAGTCATGTGTCTATAATTGTTAAGGCTAGATGACAGGTAGGTGAGAGTTTATGCTACAATTCTGTCTAATTATGTACACGTTTAAAATTTTCCACAATAAAAAGATAATCAAAGCATTTGGTTTCTACCTCCAAATAGCACATTTATTTTTGATGAACAGTTTCTAATTATAAGCTCCTTCTTCAAAACTAAGATGCTACAGAATCTTTTAAAAGAAAAAAAGGATATACAGTAATTTTATTTAAAGTATTTCAAAAACACTAAAAAGTAGAGTAATAGAACCAACAGCTTTATATCTCCCACCAACCATAAAACATAAAGTATCAAAAATATGTTTTCCACAATAATACTTTTCCCTCTGTCCACCACTGCCTACCCTCTCCAAAGGTAAACACTATTTTGAATTTAGTGATGAATAGTCCCACGTGTGGTAGCCAGTCTTTAACCCTTTCACTGCATTAATTGATTTCAAGTTTGTTTGTTTTTTTCAAAATGTGTCAAAAATCCACGAAAAAATTAAAAGTTGATATTTGGACTAGTTTATACATATATACTTGAACTCCGCAGTGGAGGGAAAAGTGTTTTTGAACTTGTGGGGTAAACTCAAATGCGGCAGTCAGCAGATGTAAATATTCATTTGAATATATCCAAACGTCGCAGAAAAGGAGTTAAAGACAGTTCTCCAGCGAACAATGCCTCTAGGTGTTCATGCCCTTCTGGAGGCTCTAAGACTTCCTCTTGGTCAATAGAATGTGGTGGAACTGATACTGTGTAACTTGTTAAGACAGGTCATAAAAAGCCTTGCAACTTTCACTTCAATCTCTTGAAACATCTGCACTATGGTCACTACATTGTGCTCCACTGTGTGAAGCCCAGACCTTATGGAGAAGCCACCAGTAGGCTGAGCTCTCAGCTGAAAGCCAACACCAACTTCAACTGTCATCCGCCTGAGCCAGTCATCTTGACAATTCAGTGCACTTGAGCCTTCAGATGATCCCAGCCCAGCCCCAGTCACTGTCTCCATGAGAAATCCCAAGGGAGCTGAACCAAGTCTATGAACAGAATCACTAGAGAAGAAAAAAATTGATATTTTAAGCCACTACGTTTATAGATGAATTTTTACACAGCAATATATCACCAGAACACCATATGCCTTATACTTTTACTACCTATTTA
Source organism: Rhinolophus sinicus (assembly GCF_057876585.1). NCBI lineage: Eukaryota > Metazoa > Chordata > Mammalia > Chiroptera > Rhinolophidae > Rhinolophus > Rhinolophus sinicus. The sequence goes on from NC_142515.1 coordinate 40,877,083, forward strand.
TAAAATAAAACACTTTAAAGGAGCAAATATTCATAGAAAAAATATCTACTATATGTGGATATCTTTCCACCACTGTACTTGGCATAAAGATGAGATACCAGACCAGGGATCCACAAACAACACTGTATGTATCAAATCTGCCCAGTTTCGTATAGTCAAACAACCTAAGACTAGGTTCACGTTTTTAAATATTGGGGGGGGGGGGGGGGGGGGATAAAAAAGAAGACTATTTCCATGAAAATTATATGAAATTCAAATTTCAGTGCCCATAATAAAACATTACTGAAACACAGTCATACCCAATCATTTATGTATTATCTATGTGCATTTTGTTTGGCTGCTTTCAAGATACAATATAGAGGTGAGTAGTTGTGACACTCTCTGGCCCGCAAACTACTCTCTGGTGCTTTGCAGAAAAAGATTGCTGACCCTTGCCATAAACTTACATGTACTTACCAAATGCGTCTCATAGAGCAGAAAAACCCATGACTGCAGATGAAGACTAATAATGGAGACCCTGAAACTGAACCACAGCAACAAGGCAGAGACTGGCCTTTAAAAGGCCCTCAAAAACAAAGTCTGTGAGAGAAACAATCATTACCCTGCCAGCAGATAAACTTATCAACAGATCAAAAGAAAGATTGCAGAAAAAAGAGAAAATCGTTTCAAGATTATTTGAACTCCCTACTCATAGGAAGATGATAGTTAAAATGGGTCCTACGGTGTGTGTTTGGTAGAGCCTCCTCCCAGAGTAGAACAACTTCAGATTCAAATGGGGAGGTAAGGAAAAAACAAAAAAGGAGATACGCTGGAAATCAGTTCTACGCAAAAAACACATTTTGAACATGTCTAAGTTATATAAAACGATAGCTACAGTAGGAACATCTGGGCGTGGAGTGGGGTCAAATAATAAGAAGCCCTTAAGTGCCAATAATTTCACACATTTATATTCATTATCTCCATTTAATTGTAGGACAGACGTTATCTTTAATAGCTGATCTTGTTCACTATTAAATGTTGACATTTCTCCTATGAGCTCCTGTGAGGTTCAAGCAAAGCTCCAAAAGAGCATTGGTTTTGAAATTGAATCTGTAGACCAGTGAATCCCAAGGAAGTAAAGGATGCAGTAAAAATGTTAAACGATAACGATGGATAGAGACTGGAAAACTATCATCTCCACTTTACTGAGGATGAGCAAAGTTAAGTAACTGCTCAATCACAGAACGAACACACGGCCGAGCTTGGTTTCAGCCCCAGACAGTCTGATTCCAGGGCTTATGCGCTCATCCTCTACACCACGCTGCCTCTCCCAAAATTAATTTTGCATTTGTCAAAGAAGTGTAAGCCCAATGATAGAGAGGTTGAATCAAAATCAAACACTGTGCTGTCACGAAGTTTTAGTCGCTACACTAGGTAAATGTCAAGTACAATATTTTTATCAATTTATTTCATCTCAATTTAATACCAATCAGAATAAAAAAAAAACACCTTAGCTCCACACGCATTTAATGGATGCTAAGTACTAACTACGAAGCCTGCATAAATACCAGCCATCAGGTTATGCTAAAACTTGGAAAGGAGTTTAGTGTAATTACACAGAAAACAAGGATCCAAAAAACAGAGCTTTCAGGGCAAAAGGAACTAAAAGTCAAAAGAAAAATAACCTCAGAAAAGGCAATAGATTATGGTGGTGAAGTGAAAGATCTAAAGAATTTTAATAACGTTGTCCCCCTGACCTTTTCCAACAAAGATGCTCTACAGAGAGGACGTACAAAGGTCACTTGAGGAAATGAGTGTGAATGAAAGAAGGAATCCAGATGCATCAAACAGTTACTGTTCCACTCCGATTTCAAATGCATTTTAATTCTGGGATGTGAGGGGTGTGTGTAGTGTGTAGTTAGCAACGAGACATGCATTTTCCCCACAAAATAGGGAAACGCAAAACAGGGAAGCATTCCTTAGAGCAGGCAGTACCTGTCCAAGCACATGGGGCATGGCCCAGGCTACCAGCAGTACTGTCATAGAGCACAACGATTTTTCATCTCTGGTATCCTTAGTACCCTCCCAGTTTTGTTTTCAACTAGAGGCCCTTATTTTCTGACTCTGCAAGAGCTAGAACACCGCTTCACTCTTCCTCATATTTTAGAGTGTAGGATGGACATAATTGGTTTAATAAAACTTTCAGTATTCGTGGATAGTAAATGCCTTTTTTCCTATGGACTTGTTTCTTCTCAAGATTGCCACAATGACTGCCATTGATTCTGGTGAAACATTGTTCAGGTTTACGAGACTTAATTAACAAAATCAAGCCGAACAGCTTGTAGAACACATAATAAATGCTTAAAGCACAATAAACTCAGGTCTGTAATTTGTACTTGTCATGCACTGAAATACTTTGAACACAATTTGACTATATATTTGAAACCAAAGCAAATTAAAACTGTTGTGGTACTGGAGAGACATAAACAAAGGCAATATTTATAGAAGTAAATATTCTTGAGTGTGAACATGTGTGTATTCATATATACATACTTACATATGTTTCACACCTAGTATATAAATGTGTGCATATATGTAAGTATCCCTTCACTGTAAGTTCTAGCAGTTCATGATTAATATTCAATATGCCACATTTGCCTCCCCAAAAAACAAAACAAAACAAAACAAAACAAAACAAAAAAACCCATTAACTCCTAACCTTCCAGTCAGAATCACTATTATGAACACAATTTGGATCATGTAAAACCTAATTTTAGACTATGGAGGTTCTAATATGAAATTATTAGCAGGCTATATTAATTATTCCACTTTTCATATCTGAATCCTCAAAAGTCAATAAGAAACACTATATTTAAAAGAGGGCATTTTAACTATTTACCTTAAAACCCAGGTTTCCACATTTCAATTGATTTAAGAGACTGCTTACCTTGAGTTAATATATGCACGAGTATGGGGCAGGTATATAAATTGAAAGCCTCAATTCTAAACTTGCTAAAGTGATTTAAATCAAAAATCGTCAAACAAAAATGATTACTAGAATGAGACAGAAACTGCAGATACCCTGACTAGGGCCAGCCTCCCATGTTTTCCGGAAATGAAACCGAGCACAATTCTGATAAACCTAGACATGACTAAACATGATTATATAATTTAAAATGCCAATTGAATGATATTCAAGTTGATTATACAATGATATCTGTGCAGCTTTTTTTTAAAGCTGGCAATTTGTACCTTTTCCTGTTTCCTTTCTGTCATAAACTCCATACCAGAAGATGTAGCATATTTAACTCTAACCTTGCCTAGCCTTAGTGTCCACAATTCCAATAACCAACCACAGTTAAAGAGAACAATACATCAGTGCATTCCATTATGTTTAGAAGGCCACAGTTATAACATCAAAGGTGGATAAAGCATTCTCCATGGGAAGGATTGGTCAAGACAGAAACTCACAGGGGTGAGTGCATTTGAGATAAGCCCTGAAGAATGAGTAGAATTGCAAAAGGTAGAGTCAGGGCAGAAGGTGGACTTTGCAATTAGAGATAACAACACGAACGAGCCCCACTGGGCAGGCAGACACTCCATCTTCCTTGATGGGAGCACAGTTATAATGACTGCCAGCTTAGTGTCTCAGACACTATTTGTAATGCTTGCTACGCATCCAATCATGGAATGCTCAGTGACACTATGAGGAAGATCGTTATATCAATTTTATAGTTGAGGAAGCTTCACTATAGAGACAGCAATTTCCTCATAACTGAGTGGCTACCAAAGGACACCACCCGTGGGAGCGAGGCTGCAGGGGTGAAGTGGCTGAGTGAGTGAATAATAAAAAGGTGGAAAAAACAAGTGCACACTACTCCTCCAAGAAAGCCTGTGGTCAATTCAGCCATGGTCTAAATCGGTTTTCTGAGTGACGAGATTACTTTTTTATTTGGCCTATACTTTCTGTCCTTTCCACATTTTCCACAATGAATATGTTAGTTTAATCACCAAAAAATAAGGATGTACATGTTTTAAATGCTTGTGACTAAAGGGAGGAAACAGAGATAAGGGTGTCATGCGGGAAACTTTGGCAACAGTCTCATCTGCAGCATAAATGGTCAGTTCCCTTCGAGTCCACGACTTCTACATCTACACAGCTCCTTTCCCCTTTGTCCTGTTAATTCCAGACGGTGCCGTGTCAGCAGTGAAGAGTAGTGCCAAAAACTTAAGAAAATGGAATTTTTTTTTAAATGGGGGCATTGAAAGTCTGTTTGTTTTGTCGGGGAGGTAGGAATATGTGCTGTATCTGTGGCAGAAGAACGTGGCATCTAACGGGAAAATTGAGGCTCAATGGGATAGGTTAATCTGAAAATAAATCCCAACAAAATTATTTTAGAAAGTCAGTCCCTATGCATAATAAGATGACTAGATTTTAACAATCATGGCAACTACTATTTATAGATAACCTTTGTATGCACATGTACCGCGCTCCCTGTACTGTGTGATGTACACATATATTCATATGTATAATGTGGAGGCTTCTTACGTGTGATGAATGACACAGTGCTGCAATTTATGAATGAATTTAACAAGTGAGTAATTTCCCCAACGTCAGGGAAACGGAAGGAAAGAGGCTTATAAACATTGCATCACCTTGGGAGAAAATTACTCTTTTCAATAGTCTGAATCCTTAGTACATCAAGGAAAAACGTAGTTTGGTTTGGAGACTTTAACACTCCAAGGGCTAATCTTGCCTTTCGAAAAAGAGAATGCAGAGTTCTTGGAGCAAAGCCTTGAGCCAGCTAACTACCATTCTGTAACACTTTTATTTTCGTCCTGATGTTTATGTTCACGTTCTATTTCAGAAAAAGACACAGTGATCTTCAATTTATAATAGTAATGTAAAGTTTTCTTTCTAAAAATTTAATTTATATTTGTAAAATGTGAGTTGATTTAAAGGATAATGCTTAAATAAGGTGGGACATAAACACAGCAAACAAATCATGGGCTCTGGGATTCCAGCCAGACTGCGTAGGATTGCAGTTCAGCTCGGCCTCTTTGTATCTCCGTGACCTTAATCCACTACTCTAATCTCTCTAATCTTCAAGGTGCTCATCCATAAAATGGGATCAGTAATTATACCTATCGTGTAGCAATATTGTTGAATCACATGAGTTAATACAATGATCTTAAAGCCACCGTTGGCACACAGCAAACTGTCAATAAAAGTGAGCTCTTATAGTTACAAAGATAAAAGGAGGAAAATGCAGCAAATTTAAATGAGCTATTTTTAAAAAAATCTTCTTTGTCCACTGGAGTCAGGAATGGAAATATCTAGATAATTATTTTCTTTCCTTGAAAAGTACACAAGCCAGTAAGAGCTACCTACATTCAAGGAACCCAGGAGAGGCGAGGAAAACAATGCACAAAATACAGTCACTTGGTGGGTCCTGCACTAAAAGTATCCTTTAACAAAGTAGCTGCTGAAATTTTGTACATAGAATGATGACACACAATGAGATCACCATAACCTAGGAAACTTATCAAATGGATCCATATCATATTGCTTACTTCTACCTTCCAGTATTCCTAATCTAGGTAAAGAATAATCAGATTTGCACCTCAGTTAGGGTTCTGGGTCACGTGGCCAGAATAACATACTTTAAAAAAACATAAACAGTCCCCTAAGATCCATCTGTGTCAACAGTGACTTACATCTAGCCGCTCAGAGGAAAGACTTTGTTCTTAGATAATATAAACTCTACTGAAGAGTCAGTTTCATACTTAGGGGTTCATAGATGATTCTTCCATCAAACTAAGTCGTGCAAGACAATTCCTCATCTGATAAATGAGTCACACTGAGAACAAACTAAAGTGATCATGGGAGGTCAGTGTATCTGCTCAGTCCCACCATTCTTGGCCTTAACCCTTTACAACAGTTTGTTATTAAGCACACCTGCTGTCCCAACCCGGGCAGGTCACATCTGAAGCCCACACTCAGTAACCCAGTATTGGAGGGATAACTTATGTTCTATATTAGTTACTTATAGTAGGAACCATTCTGAAAGTTCCTTGAAGTAAGTTTAAATAACATTTATTCAAAAGTGATTTTTTTTAAAAAAGCATGAATGTTTGAATGTTTTCATTCAATTCAAATCCTTAATAAGTTACTAATATGTGCTAATTGCTCTGCTCAGCAAACTATCACTCTTCATGATTTTTGGCCAAATCCATGTACAACTTACATATTTTAAAAAATTTAGTATTTCTCTAGCTTGTAGGAGTCCCAACATGTAAAACAATCATTAAAAACAATATGGAGACTTCCAGTTAATGGTCATATAAGAAAAGAGCTTAGAAGTCATCATTCCAGTCCTCACAACAAGAAAATGGTGAGAAAAAAACTGAAAATCAACCACTCTTCTTAGATCCATCAGACAATTGATGTTACAGGAAAAGTCAACATGCCCCACCCCCAAATTGGAGAGACAGACAAATACAGAGAATCACAGTTTACTGGGAGCAGAAGCTCAACTCTGGAGACAGTACCAGTAGAAACGCTTAAGCCATGATACATAGTTGCTGGTGGGTCAGTGTGGACAGGCGGGAGAGTTTAAAACTCCAAGGGTTGAAATCTTAAGAGGGCCCCACCCTTTCATGAGTTTAACCTCCAGGAACCCCACCAGGTCCTCAGGGTCAAGATTAAAGGAAACTATTTTCATGTTTCTGGCAGGGAGAGGGGACAAGAGGCAATTGTGAAATACACCTAGACCTATGTTCGCCTTACCAAAAGTCTGCCCTCAAGGGAAATTAATTTCCCACAGCCTAATGCACTTGGGTTTTACCAGAGCCTAACCTACCTGGGGAAAGGAAACACCCAACTCCAGAATTTCCTAGGCTTTCTGTTTCACCTAAGAGGAAAAACAAAGGATGAGAAACACTTTGAAAGTCAGTCCAGGGACACACTCACTAAAAGAATGAGACCTAATCCACCAGGCTCCTATATGATAACAGGAAATTATAGCTGATGGACTGCAAGCCTCAGACCTTTTCTAAGAAAGAGTCTCTAGGGAAATCCAAAGACAACGGGGGACATAAATATAAGGACACTAGAGGAAATCATAGCCTGTGTCACCACAGATAAGCACACAGTAAACAAAGCCTGATTTCCAGCTAGATAAACACAAAACCTCACAGTAAAGTCCTATTTATAAGTTCCTTTTGCCTGACACATCATATCCAGCTATCAAAAAAAAATATATAAGGAATACAAAAAGATAAAACCAGTTTGAAGACACAGAACAAGCATCAGAACCAGACTCAGCCATGAGAGAGATATTGGAATTATTAGATGGGGAATTTCAAACTGATTAATATAGTAAGGACTCTAATGGGAAAAGTGAATAGCATGCAAGAATAGATTGGTAATGTATGAAAGAGATGGAAACTCTAAGAAAGCATCAAAAGGAAATGTGGAAATCAAAAAAACACCATAAGAGAAATGAAGAACTCCTCTGGTGGTCTCATCAGTAGACTGGGCGTCGCAAACAAAAGAATCAGTGAGTTTGAAGATATCAGTAGAAACTTTCCTAAATTGAAATGCAAGAAGAAAAACAACGAAAAAAAGAAAAGAAACAGACTACCCAAAAACTGTGGGACAATTACAAAAAGTATAACATATGCACAATGGTAATGCCAAGAGAAGAGACAAAGGAACAGAAAACAATGTTGAAGAAATAATGGCTGAGAATTTTCAAAAATTAGTGAGAGACACCAAACCACAGACCTGGGAAGCTCAAAGAATATCAAGTATGATAAATACCCAAAATTCTATACCTAGATATATTCAAACTGCAGAAAATCAATGACAAGGAGAAAAATCTTGGCAGAAGCCAGAGGAAATAAACACCTTACCTAAAGAGGAACAAGCATAAAAATTATATCACTTCCTCTTCAGAAACCATGTAAGTAAAAAGAGAGTGGAATGAAATATTGAAAGTACCAAAAGAGAAAACCTACCAAAGTAAAATTCTGCATCCAATGAAATTACTCTTCAATACGAATGAGAAACAAAGATTTTCTCAGACCAAAAAAATAAATAAAAATAAAAACTGGAGGGGCAGGGGTGGTTTATTGCCTATAGACCTGTACTGCAAGAAATGTTAAAAGAAGTTCTTCAGAGAAAAGGAAAATGACATGGGTTAGAAGCTCAGATCTATATTAACAAGGGAACAGTGTCAGGGAAGGAGTAAATTAAGGTAAAATAAAATCATTTGCTTTCCTTATTCTTAACCTATCTAATTGGTAAGAAGACTGTTCAGTAACAACTCTTGTTCTATAATAGCAACAATGTATTTGGTGATTATAGTTTATGAATAAGTGAAATGAATGACAACAATGTTATAAGAGATGAGAGGGAAGATCTGGGAATACTCTATTATAAATTACTTGTATTACCTGTGTAGTGGATGGTGTTATTTGAAAGTGGATTTGGATTTGTTGTAAACTGATATTACAAACTCTACAACAACCACTAAAAAGGTTTTTTAAAACAACATATTTTATATATAGTAGGAGAGGAGAGAAAATGAAATAATATAAAATGATGACTTAAAACCAGAGAAGGCAAACAAAAAAATAAATTGCGGAAAACAAAAAATGAACAAAGAACAGAGCAACAAATTGAAAACAAAAATATGGTAGCTATTAACCCAGCTACATAAATAATCACTTTAAACATAGTCTAAATGCACAAATTAAAAGAGACTATAAGAATGTATTTTTAAAAACAAAAGACCCAATCTATGTTGTCTACAAGAATCCCACTTTAAATATAAAGACACAAATAGATTAAAAGGATAGAGAAAGATGTATCACACTAACATAAATTAGAAGAAAGCTGGTAGAGCAGTGTTAATCTCGGTAAAAGCCTACTTCACAGCAAGGAAAAATATTATGGATAAAGAGGAACATTACATAATAATTTTAAAAGGTTAATATTCTAAAAAAATGTAACAACCATTAATGTGTATGTGTTGAATAACAAAATGTCAAAATATGTGAAGCAAAAACTGTTAGAACTACAAAGAGAAATAAATGAATTCACTAACATAGTGGGAACTTCCACAGTCTTTTATCAGTAACTGACAGATCCAGCAGGCAAAAAATCAGTAAGGACACAGTTGAACTAAACAGCACCATTAAACAACTGGATCTAATCGCCCTTTGTAGAAGTTCATCCAAAATCACCAGAATACATATTCTTTTCAAGCTCACATGGAATATTCACCAAGATAGACCACGTTCTAGCCATAAAACACGCCTTCACAAATTTAGACAAAAGAAGTCATACAATGGACGTTTTCAGAAATTGAATCAATAATTAATAACCTTCATAAACATAATTTACAACCTTCCAGAATAGTTCACTGGCGACACCTACAAACATTTGAGAAAAAATATATATACCAGTTTTCTACAACTCTTCCAGAAAATATAAACAAACCCTTTCTTTGAGGCCAGCATTACCCCAATACCAAAACCGAACAAAGATATTACGAGAAAGTAAAACTACAAATAATATCTCTTATGAACATAGATACAAAAACCTGCAACAAAAATATTATTATAGCAAATCAAGTACAACAATGTATAAAAATAATTATACATCTCAACCAAGGAAGCTTTATTCCAGGTACGCAATACCTGGTTCAACATTTGAAAACAAACAATGGGATCCATCACATCAATAGGCTAAAGAAGAAAATCATATAATCTTATCAATAGATGTAGAAAAAGCATTTGACAATAGCCAACACTTATTCATGATAAAGACGTCAGCAAACGAAAAGTAGAGAACTTCTTCAACTTGATTTCAAAAATCTACAAAAAACCTCCAGTTAACATCATTGTTAAAGGTAAGAAACAGACGCTTTCTCCCTAAGATCAGAAACAAGGCAAGGTGCCCCTTCTCACCATTCCTATTCAACATTTCACTGGAACTCACTGTTACTGTGTTTGTGCCCAGATGACATTGTTATATAGAAAATACCAAAGAACAAAGTATCAACCAAAAACAAGCAAACAAAAGACTTCCTGAACTAAAAAGTGATTATAGCAAGTTTGCAGGTATAAAACAATTATACAAAATTGTTTTCCTATATATCAGCAATAAAGTACTGGAATTTGAAATTAAAGATATGACACCACTTACAGAAGCACAAGGAAGTGGGGGAGGGAGGGAGGGAGAAAGGGAGAGAGGTAGGGAGCAAGGGAGGGTTCGAGGGAGGGAGGGAGGCAGAGAGAGTGACTTCGCTATAAGCCTAACAAAATATGTATAGGATATCTATAAGGAAACAACAAAATTCTAATGAAAGAAGAAATCAAAATCTAAATAAATGGAGAGATATTCCATGGTCATTGACAAGAAGACTTAATATTAAGATGGTAATTCTTTCAACTTTATCTAAAGATTCAACACAATTTTATCAAAATCCTAGCAAGTTTCTTTTTTTGTGTGTGTGTGGATATCACAAACTGATCCTAAAGCTTATATGGTAGACAAACAACCCAGAATAACCAACACAGTATCAGTCAGAGGACTGATGCTACCTGACTTGAAGACTTACTATAAAACTATACAGTAATCAAGACACTGTCGTATTGGTAAAAGACAAAGAGATCAAGGGAACAGAACAGAGAGCCCAGAAATAGACTCATACAAATATATTCAATGGAACTTTAAGAAAGGAGTAAAAGTGATTTAATGAAGAAACGATAGTCATTTCAACAAATGATACTGGAAAACTGAACATCCATATGGAAAAACATGAATCTGGACACAGACATTACACTTTTCACAAAAATTAACTCAAAATAGATCAGAGACCTCACTGTCCAATGTAAAACTATAAAACTTCTGGGACATAACATAGGAGAAAATCTAAGTGGTCTAGGGTTTGGTGATGAGTTTTAGATACAACACCAAAGGCATAATCCATGAAAGAAAAATTCAAGTTGTACTCCGTTAAAATTAAAAACTTCTGTTTGACAAAAGATACTGTTAAAAGAATGAAAGGACAAGCCATAGACTGGGAGAGAATACTTGCAAAGGACACAACTGATAAAGGACTTGTGTCCAAATTATACAAAGAACTCTTAAAACTAAGCAACAAGAAACAACACAATTAGAAAATGTGTTGGTGGCAACTAAGCACATGAAAAGGTGATCAACATCATATGCCATCAGGGAACTGCAAATTTAAACACTGAGAAACTACCACACACCCATTAGAATGGTTAAAATCCAAAACACTGATAACACCAAGTGTAGGCATGGATATGCAGCAACAGGAACGATCACGCACTGCTGGTGGGAATGCAAAATGGTGCAGCCACTTTGGAAGAGCTGGTAGTTTCTTACAAAGCTAAATATAGTCTTACCGTATGATCCAACAATTGTGCTCCCTGGTATTTCCTCAAATAAACTAAAAATTATGTCTACACAAAAACCTACACCTGAATATTTATAGCAGCTTTATTTATAACTGCCAACACCTGGAAGCAACCAAGATGGCCTTTAGTAGGAGAATGGACACATTAAATGTGGTAGATCCATACAATAGAATATTATTCAGCACTCAAAAGAAATGAGCTATCAAGCCACAGAAAGACATGGAGGAATCTTAAAAATGCATATTGTTAAGTCAAAAAGAGCCAGTCTGTGAAAAGGATACGTACTGTTTGATTCTAACAATATGACGTTCTGGACAAGACAAAGACAGTAAAAAGACTCAGAAGGTTGGGGGAAGGAAAAGGAATAATAAATAAGTCGAGCACAGAGGATTTTTGTATGATGCTGCACTGGAAGATACAGACATTATACATTTGTCAAAACCCAGAGAACTGTACTACACAAAACGTGAACATTAACATAAACTATGAATGTTAGTTAATAATTATGTATCGATGGTTATTCATCAATTGTAACATATGTGTCATGCTAATACAAGACATTAATAACAGCAGAAACTGTGTGTAGGGTTTGGAGAGATGGTGGTTTACAAGGGGTTTTTGTACTGTCTACATAATTGTTCTGTAAACCTAAAATTGCTCTGGAAAAATGATCTATTAATTTGCTTTGAATTTGGTACTTGGGCAAAGATGGTATTTGACTCGCCATTTTAAATCAGTACCCGGAGAGTGCTTGGCACAAAGAGGTGTCTCAGTGTCAGCGAAATTAAAGGTAAAAGACATAAAGGCATGCAATTCTGGAAACATGCCTGCGTGCACACACACACACAATTGGTGGTTGCAAAGACACAAACTCAAAAAGCTTTTACAAAAGAGGTGATATTCCAAGGATAGGCGTAAAGTACAAGAGACCTCTCCCAAGTAGATAAGGCTGGGGAGACTACACAGAGAACCACGTGAACAAAAGCACAGAGACAAGGACAGGATGCGTGTTTGGGCAATGGCAAGAGGGTGAATTCTGGGGACCTTTTTGTTTGGATTTCTTCTTAAAGCCAGAACAGTTATTTTAGACACTACAATTAAGAAGCTATATTGACAGTTTAAAAAAAATTTATTTTTAAATGGTAGGTTTTATATATTTGCAATTCTATGCTAGAATGAATGTTATGATACTTGGTTCCATGATGTTTATTTATTTATTTTAACTCAAGCTTTGCAATGGCTTTTGGCCAGAAGATGTTAAGTTTCTGATGTGAAGATCACAGGTTTGAAACTTGAGGACCATGGCTCTATTCCTTAACAAACGACTATGTCTAGTACAAGAAAAATGAGAAAGGCGTATGTATAAATTAAAATAAATATAACTACAACATTAGAAAGTTTTCTTCAGATGGTGAGTAAGAAATGCCATATTCTCCACCAAAGGACCATAAACAATTACTACATATAATACATATTCATGGATTCAAGTTTTTTCTTGCACAACTATTACAAGACATGAATATGACATGAAAATGATTATCAAGAATCATTAACACTATAGCCCATAAAAATATTTATTTTAACACTAAAACCCCAGAAAATCAGAAAATCTCATTCTAAGTACTGAATTTACTTTACTAATTCTCTTGCCATCTCCTAAGAAAAACTGATTAAGAGAAAACAACTGTGTGAAAAAGTGATTGCTGCAATCTAAATATAGCTTCTCATAAAAGAAAGTAAGCGCTTGGAGAAACAAACTTTGTATTGCCAAAGTAAACAGGTGATTAAATATTGCGAAGGAAGAAAATTTCAAACATAGTAAGTAAGGACAATTCTTTGGATCTCTGGTCAGGAAAGTAAGTTTCAACTTTCCACTCAGGTCATGGATTGTCCTCTACATTCTCCCACAATTCCACGTTCATCGGTATTAAAGGGAAAAATTTCAGAATGGAGATTTCCATTTTGAATCTCAGTTTAGTAACAGATTGCACAACTGCTACCAGAAGTACAAGATGTACGATGGTAATCTGAGTAGCTGAGCTCCTAGGACAAATGAAAAGATCAGAGATCTACAATACCTTCTTATCCTGCAAATGATTTCTAAGGCTGTCAGGTATTCATCTCTGCACATTATCCCTTGAGGATCTTTTTAAAAAGCTAGTGTTCCATATTTTACTTTTATATTGATCAAAAACTTATAATCACAAAGTAAAACAAGGCAGGACCAGTTTTCACCAATCACAGAAACAAAGGTAAAAAAAAAAAGTGATAATACTGTGCGTTGGGGAGTTAAGGAAGGGAGCTCTCTGGTACCCTATTGGTGAGATAGAAATTGGTATAACCTATCATTTGAAGGAAGATTTGACTGTCACAAAAGTAAAAAGGATATAAAAATATCCACATCCTATGTGCTAATACAAGACATTAATAACAGCATGTCCCACTTCTGGCAACATATTTAAGTCCTACATGGGTCCTGGAAGTAAGGAGTTATAGATCGACTCAGTCTTTAGAGCAATGAAAAAGAACCTCATGTGGCCACAGCCCCATAGCTCCACCGTCATCTGCAAATAGTCTGGTTCTTTGACCCCAGGGTGCCATGTTCTAAAAAAGGTTCAGAAGCATAGTGATATCTTCATATTGAAAATGTATTACTTGTGCAATAAAAGCTATAGATAGATAGATAGATAGATAGATAGATAGATAGATAGATAGAGATATATAGATATATATAGATACATATGTGTGTATATATGTATATATATATCTATGTATATGTATATATGTATATATATATTATATATATATACCATTACACATAGCAATAAAAATAATTTACTAAGAACCAGGCACTGAGTGCTTGCAGCAACCCTGTGGTAGGTTGGTACTATTTATTATGCCCGTTTTCCAGAGGAGCAAACTAAGATACAAGTCAACCAGTCCTAGTGATGGAAATTCATATTTGTCTGTGTGTTGCAAATTTTTAAATCTTCCTCTTTTCCTGATGCTTCAACATCCTCACTAACAGGCTCTGAAGACCTGGCCCAGGCACACCAGTGTGACAACTTTGGTTCCTACCCCTTACTCTCTCCTGTGACCTAGGGACATTCAAACACACCATGTGATCTGCTCATGCCTTTGGCTTGTGTACTCCACTCTGACCCCTTGGAGCTTGCCCACATGTTCCTCTGCATGTAGCCCCACTCCTCTAGGACCTGTAAATGTATCTCTTTCACTGTCGTAGGCCTCTGTGCGGTGCTATCCCACACCAGTACCCACTTGATCATCAAAAACACGCATTTTTAAGGAACGTAATTATTCTGTACAACACAGTCTGACTCTTAAAGCCCTTCACCTCCATTACTGCTCCACAGAAAATATTTGCAACGAATAGTCTGAATGAAAGTTACTAAGGGATTGAGAGATGAACATCAAATGAGTGGGATTTGCATAACTTTTTGCCTCGGAGGAGAGAGAGTTGGGTTTATCTGGTATTTACCTGACTATGTTCCTGATTTTTCAGGAATGAATTACATTTTCTTTTGTAATAAGAAAATAAAAAGTTATTTTATGAAATTTAAACTTTAATCAAAGGCAAAGCATAATTAAAAGTTGAAGAAACCAATGAAGTAAGGGCGTTACTTACCTGGAAATAAAACGAATAGAATAGGGCATGAATCTGAGAGGGAAAAAAGCATTCTTAATTCCACCCTATAAAAACAGGGCTATGATATCAACATCCAAAAAAGAATTTCGTATAGTTCCAGCTCAGTTCCAAACGTAACTTTTAAACAGTAGGCCTGTGCACAGGAACCAGAAATCTTAATTAGCTTTGAGAAAACTTCTACAAGCAGATGTTAAACCATTTTAGAGAATGGAATTCTATGACTGAATAAGAAACACTCGTAAGATTAAATGTACAATAAAAGATTGTATAATTTTTATGAAAGTAAAGATGCTCAAGAGAATAACTGCTTTGTTTTTCTTTTAATTTTTTCTCTCCTTTTTTTTTTTTGCTTTGTTAGATTTTTCATTACAAAATACATGCTCATATTACCATATCAAGTGAAAAGAAAATCTAATAATTTCCCTGTCTCCTAAAAACTTCCATCTCCCTCAGGCAAACAAATCCATCAACAACCTATACTCAGACAATTATGACATTACTTTTTCTTTCTTTTTGTTTTCAAAATTGGATCGTGTTATACTTATAATAAATAATGTACATCCTTCCAGTTTACTATGTGTAACTCTAACTCATTGTTAAATTATCTTTATCATATTCCATTTCATAGAGAAACCATAATACATTCAAACAGTCTTATTAAGGTAAATTTAGTTTGTTTCCAGTGTCTTTGTTTTACAAACAATGCTGCATTACACAACCTTGTAAATACATTGTTACTCACTGATGTTTTAATTCTACAGCCAAGGTTCCCAAAACTAGGTTGCTGGAGCAAAGGATAAGCATGTTTTTATTTTATTTTAATAGATAAAGAGTCCCCCTAACCCCACCAAAAAAAAAAAAAAGAAAAAAAGGAAAAAAAAAAGAGAGAGTTATATAATTGACACTCAACTCAGCAATATTTGGAAGGGTCCAAATCCTCAACACCCTAGAGATGAATTTTTTTTTTTTTTTTTTTTTTTTTTTTTGCCAACCTAATGGATAAAATGTTACCAAATAGAAATTAGTCATTTTAATCTCTAATGACTTGTAAATGTAAATTTAATGTCTTTCACATGTTTATTGGCCATTGGCTTTTCCTCTTCTATCAGGTATCTGCTCATACACCTTGACCATTTTTCCTTTTGGTACTTTGTCCTTTTCTTCACAACATGTAAGAGTTCTTTGCATACTAGAAATAGAATATCCTATCACATTACTGTAAATATTTTCTCCTAATCTTTCTTCTGATTCTGAGTTTAACTATGATGCCATTTGCTATATCACTTGGTTAAATAATTTACAAACCAATCAAAAGAATATAGCACTGGACTGGGGGCTGTAAGAAGCAAACAATGGTGCTTTACGCTTGGTATCTGAGATCTCCGTACTCTTCACAGACTTTACCTGCTAGCTATTATTAATATAAGCAAGGACCAGGATAGCTTTCTTTTCTCATCAACTGATTATATCAATAATCTCTATTTTTTTAAAAATCATTTTAAAGAAAAAAAGTTGGACAAAATCCATTTTATGGTAAGAGGAAGGGAGAAGAGGAAAAAGTTTAAGTAAAAGAATGTAATGTTCTTTTGCAAAAGAGAATTTATGAGAACAGTCCCTTCCTTACCAGAATAACAAACAGTAGAAATGCACATTATTAACATACATTAACACAGATATCACACACACACACACACACACACACACACACACACACACACACAGTAAACTCAGTATTATTCATAGATGTCCAAAAAATACTAGCTATGTGACACACACTGTGCTAACTGCTTTCCACAGAGGATATCATTTAATTCTCTCAACAACCCTATGAGATTTGTATACCCATTTAAAGATGAAGGCATGAGTCTCTGAGAAGTTCATTTCATTTGCCCAAGGCACACAACTACTACAAGATCCAAACGCTACACTATGATATTTAGCAGAAAATGGTTGCAAGGCCAAACCTTCCAAAAGATAAACTATTATTAGATATTATCATATATGCATACCCTTGCCAGATTTCTGACACATTTCTAATATCTTATAATATATCTATAACTGACTTAAATATAAATATTTTTGAAGGTTTTTGAAGGTCAAAGTAATCTCAACACTGTCCTATAGGAGACAGTGTTGGCAAACTGTCCAACTGCTAAGTACCTTTTTTTATCAACAGCCATAAACTGAATCAGATGTGCTAGATTCTAGATGAGGGAAAGCACACATGAAAATGGAGGAAAGGCATAAATATGTCCTCCTCTAAGAGTCCATTTTCTAGTTAGTTAGGGAACATAGAGTAAATAAAAAAATTCCAATAAGTGTGATAAATGCCATGACAGCCAATTATACATGAAGTGCTACAACACTACAGAAGATAGAGTGACTGTCACTAGCTGCAGAAGTCTAGGAAGGTTGCGTAGAAGAGGGGACATTTGAGTTAGGTACTGAAGGACTTGAGGGCATTTTCCAGGAAGAGGAAAATGTGAACCACACAAACTAGCAAGAGAAAACTTGTACAAAGACATGGAAGAATGCAAAGGCAGAGTCCATTTGGGGGAAGGTTGGAGGCATAATTATACCAGAGTCACAAGGTCAGATGTTTCAGAAAAAAAAGGATGAATATGGTAAGTTGTATAGGGACAAGATGGCAAATGATCTTTTGTGCAACCCTAAGAAGTTTGGACTTTACCCTACTTATAATGGGTAACCACAAAAGGTATTTAAACAGTGGAATGACATCATATTTTTATTTTGTATAGAGAAGTGGGAAAGCCAACTGTCCATTGGGAGATAGTGTGGAAGCAAGGAGACAATTTAGGCAACTGTTCAAATGGCCCATATGAAAGATAATAACCACAACCAAAGCAGTGGCACAGAGCTGGAGAGATGGTGGGATTCAAAAGCCATGTGTTGTAACTGAAAAATAAATTAAAAATAAATTTTTTTTAAACCACAAAAGCTATGTGTGGAGTAGAATTGCAAGTATTCATACCTTGCTACATGAAACAGGTAGAAAGGTCTCATTAATTACTCAGATTTCTAACTTAAGCAAAGAGCACAGATAAAAGGCTTCTTCAGAAATCCACGTAAATGTGCATTAGGTATCTACTCAACCCTCCTGAATCTTCATCAATTTCTGAGCAAATCTATAGCTTAGAATTAGTTCACTGGAAGGTTCTGCAAAATGGCTTATACTAGTTTTGATTGACAGCCTCACCACAGTTTGGATCCCAGAGCTGGAGAATCTTTAAGTCAGATAGAAATCTTATCAGTCAGGAGGATACTCCATAGAAGTGAAATGATTTGACCAAACACAAATGTATTCTGAGTAATAGACTGAACCCAAATTTTCCAACTCAGAGGGCAATTCATTACACGGGTTCTTCAAATACCTGGAGAATTTCAGGCTGATGGTTTCAACACATTAAGAGATTCAATGGAAACCTGAGTGGACATCCATACTAATCCAAGCCACGTGATTTCATAACCAGTAACAGCTTTACAATCCAACTGGACTTTACAAAATGCATCATGGCGCTACAAGGAGATTTTTAATTAGTGTTTATATACCTATTCTATTGGACCCAGTGAACCAGAAGAGCACAGTTTCCTAACATATATAATGCTTTAGTAAGATTAAAAATTGTCAAAACCTCAGAGATGCTAAAACACTAAAAACTCTTAAGAAATCAACTTTATAGAGTCCAGAAATCACAGAAATATTATTTGCTATTATTTATATTTGGAAGATGCTAAATTAGTTCAATGGAAAAGCTATCATACTAAAAAAGAGCAGGTTAATAAACAATATTTTAAAAAACATCAATATGTTCACATAGCATTAAGTAATCTGAATTAAATAAATTCCATAGTCGTACAATCTGATCCTTTCAATTTTGAGATAAATAAAGTAGGCATTGTCATTTATCCGCATTTTGCAGATGAAGAAACTGAGTTGCAGAACAGTTCAGAGTCACACTTCTGAATCACATTTTCATATATCTGACTCTGAGCTGGCATTTCTTCTACTAGGTAGCAATGCATCCCCTTTCTTACTGTTTCTTTTATGTTGTTGAGAAAGATGAAACAGCATTACATTCAATTCTTTGTTGTCAACATTTTATTGCATGGTACTGCAGATGGAACTCTTACACAAGAACCAGGCCTTCCTCTGCATATTACAGGTAAACCTGAAACTCTTGTCTGCACATCACTCACAAACAGGTGGACACTGGGATCACTAAGGGTATAATCAATTTCTCTCCAACTTCTGTACCTGTCATCAAAATAACTGGGAGACCTTCTTGTCCCAGCAGTTTGCCTACTGAATACCAGCAACACCTCCACAGCTGTGAGGGATGAACACTTTCAAAGGCTATTGATGCTCAGTTGAATTTTTAACCATCGTGACTTCTTTAAACAGGATAATTGCTGTACACAAATAGGTACAACATGTACAGGACATAATTATAACCAGTTTACATAACTATCATTGCAGAAGGATCAGAAATAATAAGTAGAAAGGGAAGGCAAATTAAAAAGCAATCTATTCAAAATGATGATCAAAGCAAAGGACAGAGTGATGTGGAGCCAAAGCCAAGAAACGCAGGCAGGCTCTAGAAGTTGGAAAAGGTAAAAAAAAAAAAAAAAAAGTGTGTTTTTTTTTTTCTAGAGTCTCTACAAGGAATGAAGTCCTGCCAACCTATTTTGGACTTCTGACCTCCAGAATTGCAACATAACAAATGTGCATTGCTTTAAGAAAAAAAAAAAAAAAAGTGATCTATTATACTTCCAATTTAACTTGGAGGACAAATATTTCAACACCTTATTTCAACACCTTATTTCAAGGTGCTATAACTGCCAAAAAATCACACATTTAGGTCCTTTAAGGATAATATACAGACAACTATTTCTGGACATAATAGCATACTGCATAACTTCTGAATCCATGAAAATCGATAAGAATAGTTTTACTATCATTTTAGAATTAAATATTAGTATATTGCATTCTAATTCTGTAAAAGCATTTAGTACTATGTAACACATAGGTTTTTATTATCCAAAATACAAAATTTTAAAGGAACTTAATTTTTAAATTATACCAACTCAAGTGTACTTGTGTTGTAAACCTTTTCAAAAGATGTTACTATCTGTGCAAAATTTCACGTAGAACTTGAGAAACCAATCCAAATTTTATTTTCACTTGGAACGTCCATCCCCATATATAATGACATCAGGGTGTCTTTGGTTAAGCCTAGTAGTAATACAGTTGATGACATACAAGGTATTTACATCAAGTAACAATGAGTTGTTTTGTTTTGTTTTGTTTTTAACTTCACCATTCAGAGGGTTGTGTTAGCCACACTTACTAGTACATGGCACATTATCATTATGTTTCTTATTTATTTGTTCTTTTTTATCTCTATAACCTATTCTTATGCACTGGGACCCATTGGCAGCCATTCTAATCGGCTTTTATGTAAGTGTTCTTACAAGATGTGTACTGTGCTATGCTTATGAATTTTTAATTCACATAAACAATAAATACACCCCAGACTCTTCCATTTTTCACCAAGCACTATATTCTCAAAATCCATTCATGTTGCCTTTATCTAACCTGTTGCTTCTAACTACAGACAACTCCATGATGTGTACCCACCATTCTACCTCTCCTCTCCCAGCAATGGTCACCCAGTTACCTCCACTCCCCTCCACCACTAATAACACAGCAGTGAATAACACTGGGTACATCCTCTTGGGGACCTATGGAACACATTCCAGTGTGCACCTGTAGGAGAGATATTGGGTCGTAGAGTAAAGAGTTAATTGGCCTAAGTAATGCCAGATTGCTTTCCAGGACAGCTGCCCCTGTGCTCACTTTGGCAGCACAAATACTAAAACAGGACAGCTGCCCCAGTCTAAGCTCCCACCAGCAACACACAAGGTTTCCTATTTGTTCCTCATATGGCCTTGCCACTTACTAGCTCCATAAGGACTAGGAACAAGTTCACCTCTGAATCTTGTTTTTCTTTTCACTAAAATGAGACTATTTACTTCAATTGCCTGATATGGTTATCGTGAGACATAAAGTTAAAGAAATAACATGAAAGCTCTTTTAGGAATATAAATAGTTGTTTACAAATGTAAATAATTATTGTAATTTTAGTTCTTAGGACAATTTCTAATTTTCCTCCATCCTACCCCACCCCCACCAGCCAAATGATAGGAAGTAAATGAATAAACTTGAAACTTGGAAAAATGAAACTTTCTCCTGGATACCTAAACAGTGAGGGAGACTGAAACGGAATGAGGAAAATACGTTTTCTTTATTATTTACTCACCTACGCATTTATTTAAGCAAATATGTTGTTACAGATTATATACCTGATGCTCTACTAATACTAAAATATAAATATTTGTACAACAAATATGCACATAGTACATGAGCAAATTTTCCATCTGTGCCTTCAATTCTGTATATAAACTTTATTCCTAAATGTAATTACTTCAAAGATGGTAGCTTCTGATATCGTAGAATAACAGCACCAATGTATTGAGCACCTACTGTACCAATATATCATGTATATTTCCGCAAACATGTAGAACAATCCTGCAAGGTGGATGTTATTACTCTAGTTCCTCCTATGAGCAAACAGACACAGTTAAGTGATTTGCCCAAAGGAGCAATTAAGTAGTCGAGCCAGAAATCCCCAGCATGTTATTCTAAAGTCCAGACTTCCTCTCTCCACTCCACCTCATTTTCTCTTAGAAGATATGTTTAAAGGTATCTGTAGTAAAAGGCACAGTATTGTAGGAGCTATGAAGACATAAACAAAATACCACTTAAAGTATAAAGATGCAGACACAGTTCAACAGTAAACACCACCATTTATTTAATATGTATTATGACCAAGTTCTTTATGTGCATTCTTTATAGTCCTTATAAAAATATTGTAAAGGTGTCCTCATCTCTGTTTCAAAGGTGTGGAAATGGAGATTTAACTTACCAAGGTAACACAATTGTTAATGAGTAAAGCTCAGACTAAAACACAGGTCTTCCGAACTCCAAACCATGGTTTTTGACTGTAAATGAGCACATATTTCAGGATAATAGAAATGTCCTAAAGTTAGATTGTGGTGATGATTTTCTAACTCTGTAAACCATTCCAAAATTTATTGAATTGTACACTTTAAATGGGTGGATTTTACGTATATAAATTATATCTCAATAAAGCTGGTTTTAAAAACATGGTTTTATCTTTGTAACTACTTTCTTTTGCAAGCTTGTAAAGTCTTAACATTCCTGTTTTCTTTTTCCCTTTTAATACATGAATAGTTTCTTCAACCGTTACACATACACTATATTTTGACTCTACAATCCTACTCCCAGGTCCTTAACCACCCTCCAAAAGGGGGGGACGGCAGATATATGTGTCAACACAAAGCAGTTTTATTCATAATAGCCAAAAACTGAAAACAATTCAAATGTCTGATGAATGCATGATCAATCTATGGTATATTCATACAGTGAAATACTGCTCAGCAATAAAAAAGAATAATCTATTAATACCTACAACACCATGGATAAATATCAAAAGCATTATGCTGAGAGAAAGACAGGCACAAAAGAAACACACACACACACACACACACACACACACACACAACTAATCTATGGGGAAAGAAATCAGAACAGTAGTTTTACCTGATGAATTAGAGGGAGTTGGGAAAGAACACAAGTGAATTTAGGAGGATACATATTCTGTTGTGGTAGGGTATAACATTCATAAAATTGGTAGAACTGTACACTTAAATACGGTGAATTTTACTGTATATAAACTATACCTCAATAAAGGTGGTTGATAAACATGCACACACACCAACACATACACAAGGGAAGAAAAATCTATTGTGCTTAACTTGACCTCCACAGAAACAGGGTCTGAAACATCCGGTGCCACCATGCTAACATCTAATAATCCAGTTACAGAACTCATTTCTCCCATTTCTAATCCAGCTATCTGAGGATCTACTTGGTATTTATTTTGTTTTCAGTGGGAAAAGAGAGAGCTGATCAACCATTCTCAGTACTAGCTTCCTTTCTTTACTTAAAAGTTCATTTGAACAGCTTGCTAGTCTATGATATTCTGGAGAGTAAAAACGAGTTCTTATTTATCTGTGCCTCCCCATGTATGCCTGATATCTGGTAAGTGCCAAATACATTTTAGATAAACAAATTATGGATTCAACTATAAAAAAAATTCAGTACATTTCACTGGATATAAGTGGTGTGCTGAAACTAGCTAATATGAGCTTGCAAGAAAGCCAAACCCATACATCTCTTCCCAGCTCCATGTTCACCCCCCATTGACAGCTGGAAATCAGCCATGACGGAAGTATTTTGGGATATTGTGATTTATAATAATCAATATATATTTGGTCTTCAACCCTGTTCCTGCACAGACCTCCTAAAACCCTTAGCATTTCCCAAGTGATGAGAGCAGTAAAGGTGTCTTGTTTTGCTAATGAGGTGACTTTTGGACCCCCCACCCCAAGAATGGGGGCCGCTGCCCAAAGAATCAAAAATGTGATTAGAGAGTTGGTACTTTCATGCCCACTCCTTCCCCAACCTCCAGGAAGGGAAAGGGGACTGGAAGTTGAATCTATCACCAAAGGCCACTGACTTAATCAATCATACCTATACAATGAAGCCTCCGTAAAAATCCAAAGGATTACAGCAGAGGTGTCCAAACTTTTTCCAACGTTTTTTACCAAGGGCTATATGTGGTAAAATACACAAACATCCCGGCCACTCACTCGAGGTGAAGTACGGATTGCCTCATCTGGTTTATTTAAATAAACTAAACATATTTTTGGAATTTGCTGCAGGCCAATTAAAAACAGATTGCGGGCCACAGTTGGCCCGTGGGCTGCAGTTTGGACACCCCTGGATTAGAGTCTCCAGGTTGGCGAATATGTGGAGATTTGGAGAGACTGGCACACTCAGAGAGGGCATGTAAGCTATGCAATCCTTACCCATGCCTTACCCTATGCCTCTCTTCCATCTGGCTGTTCCTGAGTTATACCCTTTTATCATAAACCAGTAAAAATCCTGTTCCACCATTCTAACATCTAATAAACCTGCCGCAGACCAGTAATAGGATAAGAAAATGTCTCTGAATTCTGTGAGCCACTCTAGCAAATTAATTGAACCCAAGGAGAGGGTTGTTAGAACCGCCAATCTATAGCCAGTTGGCCAGAACAGAAGCACAAGTGATAATATGGGATTGTGATGGGCATCTGAACGGGGGGGGGAGGGGGGGGGGGGCACAAGCCAGTCTTGTGGGACTGAGCCCTAAACCTGTGGGATCTGGTGCTGTCTGTGAATAGAGAGCGTCAGAATTGAGTTGAATGGTAGGACACCCAGCTGGCACGGGAACATTGCTTGTGGATGGAGGGGAAACCCTCCTCCCCACACACATTGGCACTGGTGACCAGAGTTCTTCCGCTTACACCACAGAAATGGGCAAATGCTATAAATTAGGACTTTTTTTTTTTTTTTTTGAGACCGTTTGCCAGCATACTACTAATTTAAAAAAGAGAGAAAACGTGAAGGACCCACAGAGACCAAGCAGTTATCCCAACTGCTCTCCACCTACTGTGGGAAGTATCCTTATTCTTGTATATCTCATTCAAATCCTTTATTTTGGATGACTGTTGAATTCCCAGTCCAAACTCACTGAGATGTCCTCTTGCTATTTCCCCTTAAAACTAATGAATTTCTTATGCCGTAAGATATCATCAATGGCTAAAAGCACAATTTCTTCAAAAATTAGATTTTCGGGGTGAAATAAATCGTTTACACCATCAATATAACATAAACTTAAAAGTTCCCAACATTTGGAAAATTATCCTAACATCAGGAATGCCAAACTATGAGGGGGAAAAATGCTCTGAGAAACAAGGAAATGTCTCACTTTAGTACAAATTATCTATACCTGTCTCTTAGTATTTAAATTTTTGTCTTCATAGACTACATTAGCTGGAATAAACCTGAGAAATCGCTGATTCCAACTCTCTCCTTTTTCCAGTGGAGAAACTGAAACCCGAGAGGTAATAAGATTTTGAGGTTACAGAGCTAGTTAGTCAGAGAAAGGGGACTCCAATCCTGGCCTCCTGATTTCACCAGCATTGCTCTCTCCATTACTCAAGCAGAGAGGGGTCCAAATCCAGGTTCAGCCTTTATCAAATTGCAAATTGCATAACCTTCCTGAAGCTCAATTTCTTCATGTATAAATGAAGTGGAGTAATCATACCTACCCTATGGTTTGTTTTGAAGTATACAGCATCTCCCATGAGAGGCATAAGAAATCACAGCCCTTGTTATTAAAGATGTCTATGTTCACACTAGATTATGACCTTTATTGTGTATAAGGATGTTTATCTGTAGCATTGTCTGTAGGGTCCAAAAACTAGAAACAAACTAAATGTTAATTAATAGGAAAATTAGTAAATAAATTATGATCTATCAATACTGTAAATGTCAGATAGCCATTAAAAAGAATAACTAGAATGCTTTTCCAAACAGTTCTCTGTGCCTTTTTTGCCCATGTTTTCACTCTGTGGCATTTTTCAGTCTAGAAATTAGGAAATATAAGTGTCTCTACTTCATGACTCTCCTCTCCTTAAATTCTTAGGTGCCTTTGTCTACATTTTCTTGTCTTGATTATATAGTAGAGCCCAAACTAAATTTCAGACACATGATTAAAGGATACCAAAGTTCTACACATGAGAAAATGTCTGGTGTTGGCTGTCTGAGTTTTGTACTATGTGAACTCTGCAGAACGTGGACTATCAACATCTTGAATAAAAACCCAGAGTCTGTGTAACTGAAAGTGCATTTCACATGACAGGAGCTCAAAAGTTCTTGCTGTTCAAATGGTTCAAGCTGCTCCTAAATCTGAATGCTAGGTCCTTCTCATCATTTATTCCATCATTCAGTCAACAAACATTAATTGAGGGCTCTATGTTTGATGCTAAAGAGCAAAGCTGCAGTCACAGAGCTGTTTTTTTGCCACATTCCATATAAAATGCCACAACATGGGGGGGAAAGGGGAAAAAGAGAAGCCCCACACTTGTATGGCAGATTCTTGGCATCCGGCCTTGGCATTACCCAGAGAAGTTGCACAGTGCAGCAACATAGTTCGATGCTAGAGGGACAAAATAACTACTACTGAATCAAGATAGTTATCCTGAAAACTCTCTGGGAAACAGCCTTTCCAATTCAGCAACACAAATCTTAATTTAAATGGCATTTACGTTAAGTTCCATTTTACCTCTTTCGTCTACCAAGCCACATCCAAATATCCATGCCCTACCCAGAAAACTTGTATGTTAGGGCCAATTTTTCATAATTTATCTTTCTTTAATATTATCTGAAAATGGCAGTAACTAAACGTCATCTGAAGAAAGAAAAACCAAAATAATTCCTTTCATATTTTAAAGCTCTAACTCAAACACTAGTTCACTTAATCTTTGTCTATTAATATACATTATCAAGTATGAAAGACTTTATTCTGAGAAAAATACTACCACCAACATAGTTCTGAAAACATGTAATTTTCATGTGACTATTTTCTTCTTATCCAACATAAGATACTTGTTTTTAAATCCACACAGGACCTTCCCGAGAGAAGAAATTTGGCAGTAATTTCTATAAAACCTCAATGAATTGGTTCTATTTGGGTGCCATTGATTTCACTGAAAGGTAACTGGTTCCAGGAAAAATCCATGTCCTTCTGAATAGACAAATCCATTGAAGATATAGTTTGCCTACTTTCAAGCACATTGGAACAAGTGTCCAGGGTGTATTCCAACCATGAGTAAGATTGTGAAGATGTTACCACATGCTTTAGGGTCCATTCAAGTAAAAGATATTCAAACAGATACTACACTTAACTTTGATAGAACTTTTCATCTGTAACCACAGCTGGGCTTCCAGTACTTAAAAAAAAAAAAAAAAAAAAAACAAAACATGTCTACTAGAAACTAGCCAATATAAACATAAAATTATATCATTAATAGAAGGTAATTTTAAAATTTTAAGCTGTTTGTATAGGTTGCCATAGAATGAAAATGAAAAATAAATTAAGTGGGCTCATTGCTACAGGTACCTTAATAAGCATTAACCCAACATCCCAGTGGCATTCACATTTGTAAGATCCAAGGGCAGAGTAATGTGAACAACAAGAGCCCAGTCAATATATACAGGAAAAGGTTACTTCAGATCTGATTAGATCATTACTAACCTTGATCTTTTCAGAAGGGTAGACTTTACTAAGTTTGAAGACATTGTAGCAAGGCTATACATTCCAATTGAACTTCATTAACTCAGAATTGTTCTTATGTAAATGTATCAGATAGATAGTCTCATCAATTTCAGGTATTTAGTTTATTTTTTAAAAAGTAAAAATGTAATTTATATAGGTTAGAATTCCACTTGATCTCCAATTTGGATTATAGTGATTTCCTATTGTCACAGTAACACATTCTATAAAAATATTCAAACCTCCTGTGCATAAAAATGGATAACTTTTAAATAAAGATGTTACTAATTGGAAATCAACCTAGGAAAAACCATTGACAGCCCAAAACAACTATTAATATATTCTTTTCAATTACCAAAATATCAGCTAGAATTGAGTACACTCACTTACTCTGCAAGCCCATTAATTAATACAGTAAAAGGAAAAAACTTTTTAAGTGCTGAATAAAGGAAAACCACAGTCCTCATGTAACCACTGCCACAAAAATGCAAACAAGTTCAAAATCCACAATGTTTCCTAGGATTCCAAAACACACCACTGGTTTTTATATTGTCTTAAGGACATTGAGCCACATTCTCTGCTATGGAGCCTAACACTTTGCTGTCCAGATTACCAAAGAGATATTTATTTATGCTTTAACAAAAAGAACACTGAGGACCATCATAAATGGTTCCTCATAAATAACCATCTAACTACAGTCCAGATTCACAACTCATTCATCCTCCACTTATTTGAGCACAGAGAAATTGGACCACCAGATGTCAATAGGTAGACTGAAGATATTCAGTGGATTACTTTATTTCAGTCAGTTTTTGTTTCAGAGTTGTGGTTTTCACTTTACATTCACTTTCAATATTGAAAATATGCTTCCTTAAAGAAGCAGTCGTTTGAGCCCAGATCAGCAGATTATAAGGATGTGTGGATGCTGAAGCAGCAATGTATGTCCAGTCAGACACTGTCTCCCTGTAGCCTTCTACTAGAGCCTACCTGCATGGCCTACCCTCCTGGAATAAGGTCTAGTATAACCCTTGGATGACTCCTGAACCCTACTTTGAAAGAAAAAATGGCCTCTTCCTAAATTAGACAAGCCACACTCATTCTGAAACAAGCAAAATTAAAACTCAGAATCAAGGTGGCAATAAAAACTGACCAATTGACTTTATCAAGACTTAAGAGTCTTCTTTAGAAGACTTCACCTTGATTCCCCAAGGATTTTTAGAGATGACAGCTAAAGAAAAGACATAATCCTGGCTAGGAGATGTGGGTGTTTAAACTAGGTTTGAAACTAGGTAAACTACTGCTTTCCAGGATACTCAAGCGTGCCCCATTTTTTAAAAAAAGTGGTATTTCTCTTTTTTGTAAAATAGGTAACCTATGCACATGTGTTTTTTTTTTAAAGTCCCAAAAGAATGTGAAAGTAACCTCCCTCCCACCAATTCCCCAGCTCCCTCTCCAAGGACAACTATTGTTTCCTGAGTCCCCATCCGTAGACATTCTGTGCACATGCAAACATACGCGAGTGTTTTAAAACAATTATCCTATATTATACACACAGTAGCAGCTGCAAAATTACTACTAAATGCCTCTGGGCTTAAAGGTGGCAATTTGCTGGGGGTTGTGGGATGGGAAGAAGGAGATTTATCTTGAAGCTGAGGTTTTGCACATTGTACACCCGGATTCTACTTTGTGTGCCTTTTACTTGCATGCCTAGGGAAGGCTCTTGAAAATAGGGGAGGAGGTAAAAACAAACCCACCGCAAACCACCCTCTGTCACTGCACTGGTCTGCACTTTTTCTATGTCTTAATGTTTATATTTTGTATTTTCACTGGGTTAAATGAAGTATCTCCATTCACCTTCAAAAAAAAAAAAAAAAGCCTAACTCTGACGGTAACTTTCAGAACCAGGTGATTTTCTTCCTCCCCGCCAAGCACGCAGCCTACTTCGGTCGCGTCCTTAGGAAGGGTTCAGCCAGGCACGGAGTTGAAGGGGCGATCCAAGAACAGAGAAACCCACAGACGGGAGACAGAGGTTAGGGCGTCCCGAGCCCTGGGCCGCGCTTTACTTCTTCTACACAAATGTTTCGAAGCAGAAGCCCCAAATCCTTGGGCCATCCCTTCTTCCTCGGGCTGGGATGCTCGGGCTCCGGGCAGATGACGAGCTCGTACCTCTGCCCCGGGCCGCAACTTCAGACACGCGCCCTGTGGCGCAGCCGGACCCGCACGATCCACAAGGATCAGGTCCCGCTCCGCTCGCTTTCCCGGCGCCGCCCGGCACCCCCAGAAAGACAGGGCTCCAGGCAGCGCCCCGCGATCCACGGCTCCCGAGACCCCCCGCCCGGACTTCCCGCGCGCCCCGATTCCCCGCGCGACCCTGCCGGGCAGGAAGCCACAGGTAGGGGGGCGGCGCGGCGCTCACCTGCGCTGGAGGAGGGGTGCTCTCAACGCCCGCTGCAGAGGAAGCAGTAGAGGAGGCCATGTTGTCCGGCCGCTACTGCTGCTCCTTCCAGGAACTCCGCTCCCCTCCCCGCCCCACGCCTCCTGCCCCCAAAATGTGGGACTTCTCGGAAAAAAGTTCGGCTGCAGCTCAGACACACCAAGCGCGGCTCCGCGGCGCCCGCCCCGCGCGGCGTCTCCTCCCCTCTGCCGAGTCAGCAGTGCCCGCCAGGTGCCCGCCCGGCCCGGTGAGAGGGGGGCGGGCCCGGCTCAGGTAGAGGCGCGGCGGCCGGCGGAGCGCGCCGCGGGCTGGCTGCCCTGGCCCCGCGAGCATGCCCAGTCGGCCGGCGCTCGGGGCTCCCGCTGTGGCTGCGCCGAGGGGCTGGGGCTGGGGCTAAGCGGCGGGGGGCCTTACCTGAGCGGGAGGGGAGCGGAGGGAACTCGAGGAAGCGTGGGACAGCAAGTCCTGTTTCCTGCGGGCTGCTGAAAAGAGTTCCATTAAGCACCTCCATTATAACAAAATCATCATCATCATCGTCTCTGGTTATTTGGTTACTTGAGGCTTATTCAAGCTTAACTGAATGAAATCTTCATTTGGGCAATTTTGCTTTGGCTGTTTTAGTATGAATATTAACCTACAGCCTACGCGTACAATCCATGCAGAAACAATGTTTGCTAGGCACACAGCTTCAAAATCATGTTCCTAGCGTCTCCTTCCACCCTGCCGACGTCCGAGCAGCACCTACATTGCCTCAGCTACCTATCCAATTAAAAAATAAAACTCTGGAGCCGTCTGAGGTGTGAGGTAGGCACCGAGCCTGATGTAGCATGGAAATAGGGGGCAGGATCTCTTAAGTGTCCTCGTTTCTAGGAGCTCAAATGACGAGGCTTTAACTCCTGTCCTGGACAAGACTTGAGGGGCTGTTGGATTCAGGCTGCTGCCCCCATAGAGTTTACTATTTAGGTCGGGTGGAGAGGAAGGCAACTGCCCCCCACATAGCTTCTTCCAAAGGGAGAGCTTCTCACTGGAGTCATGGGAGATTCGTTTAGTCCGTGCACAGAGTAGGGCCAGGGCATTAAATAACAGCGAACCACACTGTCTAGAAAGTAATTCCCTTTTCAGTTCTTCCAGTTACCAGAAGAAGAAAATATTCTCTCTCAAACACTCACTAAACCCCCTTTTCTCTAAGTGTAGGCTGCAGGCTCAAAGCCCTAGGTAAACACTGAGATTTAACTAGAATTTATAGCTTTGTTAAGCTTTCATTGTTTGGTTTCACTGTTTATTGTTACTGTTACTTTCAAGTGAGAGCATGTTTTCTATTTAAGGTAGGGATCCAGTTTCCTTTTCAAACAAGATAGGTAAGGTCTTTTTTAATTACCTAAATAAAGATATTAATAATAATAGTTCAGATGGGACTAAGACAAAGCAAAAATTGCAGAGGTAGGTAGGGAATGACTGAAATGTGGAAAACGGGCAATGTTTTTGTCAACTAGGAACAACCAAAGCCAGAATAACTCCTTAACCAGAGAGCAGTGAGTTAGCTGTGCCTCTAATTTAACACCTGGATCACTTCTTCCATAACACACATAAAGCTGAAATAACATTCCTTGGGCATCAACTCTGTGTTGGGCTCTGCACTAAGCACTTCATTCATATTGTCTCGTTTAGTCCTCACAAAATCCTTGCAAGACAGGCAGCACAATCTGTACATTGAGTCTCAGAAACTCTAATTTAGCTGAGGTCACAAGCCAATAGAGGACCAGTGGCTTTATAGTTTGGGCATTTTAACTTGAGTTGCAAAAACCACTTCAGAATTTAGCAAGTCCATATACACTCCCTGAAATTTTATGTCAAATTCTGTGTGCTGTTTCATGGAGGAACGATAACGTAGTTTTCATCAACTGACAAAGACATCTACATCCCCAAAAGTTTAAGAGCCGCTGTCATCATTATTTCTGAGACAATCCCACGCCTTGCCTCATAAGGTCTACAGGCACCAATGACTTGCCTTCTTGTATCTCCACTGTGCCTAGCCTGGTGCTTTATCTCCTCAGCCATTCAGAGGCATTGGTCGAGCTAAATCCAATGTGTGAAGCAGACAATACAGGATACAAGAATGGATGAGGTGGCTGGGAAGAGCATCACCTTAGTAAATCCCCGCACACATACAGGTATTTTACAAGCCAGCTCCCTGGCACCCATACAGCCATAAGAACCATCTTAAGTGGCAAGCAGCCAATCAGGTAGACAATAGAGGGAGGAAGGTACAAAAGCTCTACAGGAAGTTAGCACAAGAAGCAGCACCTGGGACGCAGTCCAGAAAGACATGCTTTCCTGCAGAGCTATTCCAGTCCAGTCTGTTTATCTGGCCGGCTGTTTCTGAGAAACTTGTGTTCAGGTTAAAGACACCTCCTCCTCCAGAGACAGGCTGCAACACAATCAAAAAAGCTGACTACAAGTCAGAACTGGGTGTCTGGCAGCATCTGTCCCACCTTTCAAACTAAAACTAAACCAAAAACCTTTCCATGCATCCCATGACTGCCTCTGATTTTGTCCTTCTCTCTGCCCCTCCTTTCACAGCCAAGTATCTTGAAAGGATAATCGTCAACATAGTGGCCCTACTTTCTCACTTGCATGCACACTTTTATTCCTGGTAATCTGGCGTCTGCTCCTCTTCAGCTATTAAAGCTGCTCTTCTCACATCACAGTTGACCTCCCATTTGCCACATCCATTAAGGATTTTTCCAGACTTATCTCAGTTGATCGTAAAGGACACTTCACATGGTTGTCAGTTACCTTCCCTTCCCCTGAAGTATCTTCCAGGATTTTGACCTGAGTCTTCCTTACTTCTCATACCACACACTGTCTCTCTGTGATCTTATCCTCATTAAGTCTTCAGCTATCCATCACGACTCCTAAATCCAGCTAAGACAACTTCCCTGAGCCTCAAATCCGTATTTCATCATGTTCAAATGGAACACGGACCTGGAAGCCAAGAGAAGAGGCTTGGAAGGCTTGGAGGAAAGGACACTGTGCCCCGCTCCCTCCCAGTCTAATCAGATACTTAGTCCAAAATCATTCTTTAAGATATCTCTAAATTATTCCTTCTTAGCCATCCCCACTACATCTCTGCCTTTGACCTTCTAATTGCTACAATTTATTGAGCAATTACTATGTGCCAAAGCATGCCGAATTGCATTTTTTCATCTGTCACCTAAACAATTACAGTTGCTTCTTAATTTAGTGTAGTGCTTTAGCTCTGTCATTCTGTATTATGATTTTCCTATAATTTCAGATTCATCCACATAGCCACATTTTAAAATCTTTTAATAACTTTCTTTATCCTTCAGGATAAAGATTGAACTTAGCAAGGGTCCTGTCCACTGCTTCCACCTGATCTCAATTGTGCTCCATCATCATTTCCATCCTTATGCCCTTCTCCATCTCTGTCTCAGGCACACCACACAAATAGCCATTCTGCATTACTTGCAGTTTACTCCAAACACACTTCCTACAGGCTGTCCCTACTGCCTAGAAAACCTCCCCATCTGCCTCCTCCACCATCTCTGCCCGGTTAGCTCCTATTCATCCAGCAAGACTCTGTTTAGAAAAATACATCTTTAAGGAAAACTGCCTTGACCCCTTTTCTATTAAAAGGTGGTTCATTGCCCTTTCTTTGTTCTTCAAAAGCACCCTGCAGCATGCCTCTAATTATTTTGAAGAATAGGTCCACACTTTTCTGCAATTCAGAAATCTTAAAAATTACGAAACCAACAACCTAAACCAAACTGACGTGAGGCAATGTTGTCTTTATTCCATTTACTGTGTTTTAATTGCTTTAATTATTTTTTAATTATGGGGTGCTGCCCCAGACCTTTTATGAGTGTTATGTAATATACAATGTGTGTACCTTATTAATATTTTAAAAATTCATAATTATGAAACATATCTGCTTCCCAGGGGTTCAGATACGGGATACCGACCTCTATCACCGTTGCTTTCCTTGTCTGTCTGCCCCTGAAATCAAAAGCTTCTTGACGCTTCAACTGTATCTTTTTCAGTCCAAATACCCAGTATCTAATGCAGTGTCTGGCTCAGTAGAGGTTTGCTGAGTAAATTGAGGGTATATTTATGAACTTGGACAGAATTTCATAGGACTGACTCCCAAGGTCGAAACCTGACACCTCCTCCTGCTTCCCGCAGGGCTTTGTCTCCTCTGGGCTACATTATACCTTGCACGCACATCACATTTCTCACTGGATAATCATTGTTTGCATATCTGTGTCTCCAGTGAGACTGAGCATGTTGAAAGCAAAAATGATGTACTAATCTTTATATGTCCGGGTTCACAGTCCCTGGCACAGTGTCAGGCACATTGTGTACTGGCTCAAAGTATTTTGTTGAGTGAAAGAAGGTAGAAAAGAACTGAAGGGGAGAGAGGAAAGAAGGGAAGATAAAAAAGAAGAATGGAAGAAGTCTGAGGGAAGATCATTTCATCTCTATTTAGAGGGCTGTAATAGTATGTTCCAAACTCAGTCACTTCACAATATGTCATTTTTGTGCATCACCTATCTTATGTATTATTTTTATTTAAATTAACTTACTTTTTTATCTAAACATTTATTTTTATTTTTTTCCCCAAGGTCCTTATCTACTATATCCACAACATTTAGCCCGGAGAAAGGAAACCAACACTTTATCTTCCATAATCTGTTTTCATGGACTCAAAGAATGTTAAGATCTGAGAAAAACTTTAGAGCCAACTGAGTGCAACCCTTGATTTTACAGATGGGAAAACAGACCTGGAGAGGAGATGGGGTGTATTTGCCCAAGCCCCGTAGTAAAATCATGGATGAGCCCCTAGTTCCCCACTTCTTGTACCTCTCTTGTAACACATCACCCTCCTTCCCTCCCAGAAGAAATCCCTTTACCACATTTTCTTAATCATTTCTGTCCTTTTCAATTCTCGATACTTATTCCCATATTTCTCTTCCTATTACCATCTCTAGTGAAAAAACAAGGGAAAGGAAAGAAAAGAGGGTAAGGAAGAGAAAGGGAGATGGGTAGGGAGAGAGACAGCGGAGAAAGGGAGAGAGGGAGGGAGGGAGGGAGGGAGGGAGGGAGGGAGGGAGGGAGGGAGGGAGGGAGGAAAGGCCTTAACATTCATTTTTAAATGAACCATTATCTTACTATGCTCATGGAAAATTACGTTCACTTGCATTAAATAGAGATGATGAACACAAAATATTGTTAATTTCTTGTTTTATTCTGTATTCTGCCTGAGCCCTCCTCTCTTTGTTAAAAAAGAAACTTAGCAAGTAGTAAAAGGGGCATGAACACGGACACTAGATGCAAACTTTCTCCTCGATGTTAACAGAAGGGGTGAAAAGAACTGAAAGGCAGTATCTTATTGTATGATTCAACATTATTTAATGCACTGTTGATAAGTCACCTATTATGACCTCAAGAACCACCAGTAGGACTGTATGAACTTCCCTCCCTTTCACTCTGCCTCTACACGTATAATATTTCCCCACAACTTCGATTTAGACACTCTTGCTTCCAAAGTAGTTTCTACTGCCGTCACACTCTAACTTGTGATTATGTTTAAGCAGTTGGAATTTCCCACCTGAACAAT
Organism: Rhinolophus sinicus; assembly: GCF_057876585.1. NCBI lineage: Eukaryota > Metazoa > Chordata > Mammalia > Chiroptera > Rhinolophidae > Rhinolophus > Rhinolophus sinicus. The sequence goes on from NC_142515.1 coordinate 40,912,584, forward strand.
TAGCAGGAGAGAAAAGCTGATTTCTTTCGTGGTGCCTATAAAATCCGCAATAAACAAGGAAACAAGAGTGAATACAAAATTAAAATTTCTTTAAGTTCAGGAGATTATGGTTAGTGAATATGTGTTTATTTCATAAATTAAGCAAATAATAAAAAAGCATTTCTCGAATAAGAGAAATACATATTTGGTCACCACTACTGTGACCAAATGGGGACTGTGATTGTATATAGAAATAGGTCCCTTAATTTGTAAATTTATGAGGGAAAACGGCTCACCAAGCACAAAGTTGAACCAAAATGTTTATTCTCTTGTGGTTTTTGGCTTTTATTCCCATTACGGTCTCAACTGGGTAGAATCTCATACTTCTAAGTATTATACAATAAAGATGATGGTTTGGCAATATTTTTATCAAGGTCAACTGGAATGAGAGTATAATGTGTATTTTTTGAGTAAGTTTTGCAATCCCTTGTAGAATATGGTTAAATAACTTATTTTAGTGTCTGCTTCCATTACTTAATTCCTTAAATGTCTTAAACATTGGAAAGGAAATAGAGATTATTCTGATATGTGTTATGGAATGAAAAACACTGTAATGACTCAACTAATTATTGATTTTAAAACTCCAGTCACAAAGTAGTTTATGAAATGTGATAATAAACTCTATAATAATAATGAACTTCATAGCAATAATAAACTTCATAGTAAAGTTACAGAAAAGATCAGTATGGTACAGTCTACTTTATCTCCACATTTTGAGTATAATAACTTTTCATCAGTTCCTCATACTCACTTTAGTCTGGGATTTCAAAACCATAAAGTCATGATAATATGAATGGTAGTACTATCAACCTCAAAACTACATATGAAAAGTTAGCATAAAGCAGAAGTAACTAATTAGCAACAGGAACTAAACTGGTAACTTTCAGTCACATATTAATAAGGCCACAGGCATTCCTTGTGACCCTTGCCTGAATTCCCAGTGTGTAGATTCTAGCTGAGGGTGCTTAGGAAATAAAAGAAGAGAGACAGTTTGTTATGTTCATTAGCATGGCATCTAAGACACAGGTGAAGATGAATATAAGAAAGTGTCACCTTAAGACAAGATTTGGGAGAATAAAGGGGAACAGACTTTCAATTAAAATATTTTCTTCCTCCTCACATACTCCGCTTAGTCCCTCTCGCTTCCTTTACTGTCTCCCATTCTGATTCTGGTAAACCAGAACCAGGCTCTCTTCATTCATGTACGTTTTCATCTTTGTCCTGAACACAGGGAAAAAATAATCATGAAGCTCTTTGACCTGCTAGTTGTTGCACGCTTTGCTCCCAGCTCCAGTGGAGTTGCCTAGGTCAGTCTTTGTGTTTTATAAAGCTGTTTCTAACGGTCTTATGTGGGTCTTCTGCACCTAGAAACTCTAATTGTATACCACTATGTGATATAGGACCTTGAACTTCAAATCGGAGTTTTTAAATTCACACCACACAATAAATAAATAAATTAGATTCAATGACAATGGAAACGCACCAACACCATTCCCCAACTGCCTCGAAATGGACCCTCAGAGAGTATCAAACATTTCTGGTCACTGGATATTCTATAATTGATCATTTTATTTCACCACACTCTTCCCCTTGTCCAGTCTTTCAAGTACGATATACAGCTTGCTCAAATTTCACATGGAAAGTTTTAGAGAGCCATATGGAATTCTTGTGGACACTCTGAGGATGTTGATATAACCATAATTAGGGACCACTGACTTAGTAAATGTGATAACTAGAGAAACAGTCTTCATAATCTTCATCCCAGTGTTCTCCCTTCTTTACATTACCTATGCTTTCTCTTTGGAACACGTAACTCAGGTGCTCGCACATATAACTAATAAGCAAGTTTCCATACTGCAAAAGGGTGCCATCCCTGAGCACCACTCACTTCACTGTTACAGTAGAGTTGAATATTTGTATTAAATTTTTTGGCCGATGGCAATTCAGGCCCCAAGAAAATGAATATGTTTTTTAATGTTCCCTGCAGATGGAGATAAAGAGTCTTAAAGAAGAAGAAGGTCTTTCTTTATTCACACAAAGATACCCACAGGCCTACAGTTCTTCCCCACAAGGAAACATTAAACTCAGAGTGCCCTGAAAGCAGGGACGGTGACTGTTGTGTTTACCACTGTATGTCTCAGCACCTCGCACTGGACCTAGCACATGTTTGATGCTAAATTAATATTTGTTGACTGCCTGGCTGAATGCTGTATTTTATTTATGGCTCTTCCAATTTATTGATATATGTCTTTTCCATTACTCATTCTCTCTTATACTGAATGTATAACATAGAGTGGATTGCTTTAACAATATTATTCATGAATACAATGGAAATAGAGAGACGCTATATAAATGTTACATGATATTATTGGTTGGTTTATGTGACGATAACATTTCAAATGTATTTCAAATGTCTCCTGTTATTAATCACCTCTTTACAAACAAGCCCTTCTCTTTTGCAGAGCACTTGAAAAATACAGTACATGACATGCCATTAATATTTCCCTGAATGTACTGCATCCCAGGTGGGCACAGTTCATCTCCCTTACATTCCTCCTCCTCTTCATTGCAACCTAAATCAGAGGTCAGCACACTTTATAAAGGGACAGAGAGTAAACATTTTCAGTTTCACGGGCCATACTGTTTCTGTTAATAACTACTCAACTTTGCTGTTGCTCCATGAAAGCAAGCATATCTAAATAATGGGCATGGCTATGTACCAATAAAATGTATTAACAGAAGTAAGCGCTGGACTGAATGAGCCATAGTTAGCTGACTCCTGATCTAGAGTGCCAACTCCTTATCCTTTGGCTTTGTAGAATGTCACTTTGTATGTGCTAGGCACTGTGTTTCACCCCATTTAATCCCCCAAAGCAAATCTCCAAGACGGATGTTATTATCCATTTGTTATGGGTGAGGAAATAAGGGCTTAGCGAGCTGACGTGACCGACTTCACCTCGCTAGTTTGAGTCCAGTGGCCAGGCCTTATTCAAAGGCCGCCATCTCTCATCTGGAATATTGCCATTGCATTCTAACTGATCTTGCTTTCGTCTCTCCTTCCTACAATTCCCTCTCCTTACAGCATCAACAATATGTAGGAAAAGATGTCTTCCTTCACAGTAACCCAGAGACCTGAAAAAAAAAATTTAATGTTCTGTCTTTGAACAAAAGAGTAGGGAAAGAAAGATGGATTCTCAGCTGCAAAATCATTACAAGAGAAACTGACAGCTTACTGGGTGACGCCAGTAGAAATCTGATGAAAACACAATTTAGGAACCCCCTGTTGGAGGCTGGCTTTAGTTCCCTTTAGTCATGTGGTGTGAAGTGCAGTGAGAGAGGATTCCGTTCTCTGCAGTCAAGGTGTAGTAATAAAATATGGAGAGAGATAAGATACTCATATAGCACTCTTCAAGCTTGACAGAAGCAGAAATTCCTCCTTATACCTGATGGAACATGGACCTAGGGCAGTGCTTCTCAACAGGGGCTATTTGTTTCCCAGGGCACATTGGCAATGCCTGGAAACATTTTTAATTGTCACAGTCTGCAGTGTTGCCACTGGCATTTAATGAGTAGAGGCCAGGGGTGCTGCTGAACATCCTACAGTGCACAGGACAGCCCTCCACAAGAATTATCTGGCTCCAAATATCAATAGTGATGCTGGAAACGCTGCTCTAGCGTAGGGTGTCCTGACAGCCCCCATCTCAGTCACAAATTAGGTATCTACCTTCCTCACGAAAACTTCATGTTTGCAGGCAGCGAACGTTGCACCTTTTAGTTAAAGTGATTGAGAGCAATTATAAGTGGTTAGTGGTGACAGAACCGAGGTAAAGACTGATGGCTAGATTCACAGAAGAGAAAATCAAGTAAAAGAGTAGACAGACAACATCAATCTTCTCCCTCTAGAGGACCTTGGTGCCCAAAAATCCAGTTCCCTTCTCTCAGCTCTTCCCTGGTGTGTGGGCAATGACTGTCTTCACATCAGCAATGCCAGCATGGCAGGGGATGGTACTAAGGATACATATAGCTTTGGGATGAGAAATGTACTATTCAGCCAACCACTCTGAATGTCAAACACAAATTACACCCATGCTGAATCACCAGCACCATGTATTGTTTAACTAGTGAAAGTAAAACCTATTCATTATGAAAGAAGCCCTGTAATGAAATTCTCCATGACTTTGTGTGTTCAGAAATCCAAGAGGCTAATATTTTCCACTTAATATGTGCCAAAAATGCACCGTGTATTAAACATAAATATCTATCTACTTCCTATTCAGAATTGCCCAAGGCTACCAAGTGTTCAGTTAAGAGAGTTTTGAATTCAGTTCACTAAAGGTACAGAAGAAATAAAAATCTGATTTTACCAATCTCTGAGATCTTTTCCCCAAATTGCTCATACAAAACATAATCCTCCCCCCCTTTTTTTGGTCCACTTAATTAGTAGTGATGATGTAAAATTTGCAGGTAAAATATAAGTTTATAGGATTATTCTGTTGACTTTTACTGCTCTTCTAATTAGAGTTGGGTAACATTTCTAAGTTTGTTTTATTTTTGTTGAACCCTTTAATTTAAATTGTCTGAAATTTAATTAATCTCTAATTAATTCCTCCACTTATTTCTTCACTTCACAAGCAGAGTGGTTGAGATAAAAAAAAAATGGGGTATGGTTTTCATGAATTTCATAAATTGAAACTAGAGCAATTGTAGGTTTTTATTGGGGTTTTTTTGGCTTTTTTTTAACTGGATGATTTGACTCAGCCTTCTTTCAGGACATTTTTTCCCTGGATCCCCTCCTAGTCACTTCTTGGAGCACTTGGAGAAATTTTGCTTTGGCCCCTGGGCCTCTGGAGACCATGAAGGATGAGCCCACATATTTCTTTGTTTTTAAGGAAGTTTTCAAAATTAGAAAGAAGAAATGTTATGAATATACTTGGTCATATATTTATTTGGTCTGATAAAATCACAAAATTCCCTCTGTATAAAAAAATACACATACTTCGAAGCTTGTTAAATTTTTTCTGGTTTACTGAGTAATGAGTTATAATGAGGAAATTACTCTGACTGCACAAGGAGTGAGTGAAAGGAATTCGTGTGCCTAAGCCAATGCAAAGGGGACTGGCCCAGTCATAATTATTGCAATTACTGTTAAGAATGTCAGAAAACAAAGATATGATCTGAAATAAGATTTAGTTTTCTACTAAACGTAACTGTTTCTTTTTTCTCTGATCTTGCATACTCACACAACCTTGCCTGTGTGTGTGCGTGTGAACACACACACACACACACACACACACACACACGCGCGCGCTTTTCTTTGCCCACAATTTCTAAATCTCCATTCTCCTGGCTACTTTAAATTTTTGGCCACATATAAATTATTAGGATTCTTGTCAGAGATGTCTTTTTTCAGAATGGTAAATGGGTTTGCCTTGATACCAAGCTCCTGTTGTTAAAAGTGTTGCTCGGTTTACCTTCCTTCTCCTTACTCCTTACTGTCAGCCTCATTCTTACTCATCCTTTAAAACTCAGTTCAGTCACTGCCACCTTCTGATTTAGTAATGGCAAGGACAGAAAGAGCAAGTCAATGAGCAAGCTGCCTAGATTGTTCAAAACCCATGGTCGGCAGTGAGTGTCTACCATTTCCCCAGACCAGGTTCTTGATTTCTGAGTTTCCTTCCAAACAGAAACATGTGAATAGACTATTAAGGACATTTATAACCACATACTTTATTCGTTTACACTGACTCTGACCAAAAACAGTGGGGAAAACACAGGTGCATGGCACCAGAACACTCTCCCAAGCATAGGATGAAGTTAATCCTGCGTTTACATAAACTACTTTCTTCTCTTCCATGACTTCATTATTTATTTACAGCATAGACCCTTCCCCAAATCATCCCCTGATTTTCTTCCAAGGAATGCTAACTAGTCCAAGATACCTATTACTGTTTATTTTATTTGCATATAGGTTTTTCATTGTGGTATAATTACCATAAAATGACGATCCCGTTGCCAGGTCAATCAGAAGTGGATAATGGACAATGAAATTTTAACTAATAGTTTTATTTCCTTTCCTTGTTTTGCCTCACTCTCTGTAAAACTGCTCTGTCTCATGTTCTCGCTGACCTTCATTTTCTCTTGAAATTACTGAATACATTGCTTCCATTTCTACCAGCTAAACTTGAAATATTTCTCCCCTTCTTATCTGGAACATTGCTGACCCTCCTCATTCAACAAAGTGTAGATAAAGCAAGTAGCTATTCCACGTAGAGAGGATGCAATATGATGTGTTTAAAAAATCACAAGTTGTTTGAATCTACTGGAGCATAGAATAAAGCACTGGGGATATCAGGAGATGTGATAGATCAAATGGACTAAGGCTGTATTGCGAAGAAAGTGGAATAGTACGCTAATAGGTTTAGGTTTTATTATCTCTGTGATGAAAATCTACTAAATAATTATAAGGAAAGTAATAACGTGGCTATGGAGATTGAGGAGATACTGGAGAGAAGTTAACCAACTATGCAATTACTTAAAGAAAGCCTTAAGAATTGATGAGAGCCTATAAACTAAGGAGGTAACAGTGAAAATAAAGGAAAATGTAGAATGTACATGCCAAATTAATTGTGGCTGGGGAAGAAAATCATCAGTCAAGATTCACATTGAAATGTTCTAGAATGGGAGAGAATGGAAAGACTATATTTGGTGGAGGAAGCTATTTGAGATTAGATGCCTGTGGGGACTCCAGGTGGAAATGCCCACTAAGTAGCAAGCCTAGAGCTCAGAAGAGAGGTGAGGATTGCAAATATGCATTTAGTCATCCCCATTGCATAGGTGGTAGCTGTAACCTTAAGGTTCAATAAGACCACACAAGGAAAGAGGATAGAGTGCAAAGAAGGTGCCCAGGATTAAACCATGGGAACCATGATGGAGAGAAAGAAATCAGCCAGTGAAGGATACTGGGAAGCAGAAACCAATGCTCAGAGGAAATGATTAACCACAGAAAGGCTTTTGTTGGGAAAGATGTATCTCTTAAAACAGAGTTTCAAAAGAAAAAATTTTGCCTACAATATTGAATGCCTCATAGAAGTCACCTAAAATTATGTATGTATAGCAAATAAATACTTTTGGTGTGACTTTTCCATGTGTATGAATAACAAATCAAATAATTTGTATCTGTAAATTAACTTAATGAACTCAAAGTTGTTTTTTTCCCCAAACCTATGTAGCTTTAGCTTCTAGCTTCAATCGTGTTAAGTGGCGTATATGTGTTTGTATCAATATGTAAATACCATTTTTGTGCCACTCTCATCTAATTTATCACTGTTTCAGTACAAAATTATTTAATGGACGCTTACCATAGACTAGACTCTGTCCTGTCCCAGTGGATTCAGAGATAAACAGTCTCTGTCTCCTGGCTCACATAGTTTGCATTCTTGTCATCTTAAATTAAACAACTAGAAGTCACAAGGAGACTGAAGGAGAAGGCTGAAACAGAGGGCAGCCCGAAAGAGCCGTGCAGGTAAAAAGCAAACAGCTGGATACTGACATGTCCTCACCAGTGCTTCTCTCCCCCTCCCCCGGCCCTCGCCCTCCGCTTTGACACTCCCTGGACTCAGTTACACAGTCTAAGGAGTACTTTTTTTTTTTCTTTTCTTTTATTTTATTAGTTTCAGGTGTACAAAAACAATGTAATAGATATTTACACCCCTCACAAAGTGATAACCCCCCTTCCCCAATCTACTACCCCTCTGACATCGTATATAGCTGTTACAATTCCATGGATTCTATTTAAGGAGTACTTTTCTTGAAAGCAGCTTCATCCTGCAGTTCATGGAGGGAGAAATAATTAATTGTGATTTTTTGGTCCCTGAGGCTATCTACCCTAGGGCTTATTCCGTGTATCTAACAATCAGCATATGAAGCAGGTAATACTTCCAGGAGAATATGAACTCACAATCTAAAATAACTAGACACTTATTTAGAAAGAAAAGTAACATGTTTGTACAGATTTTCTCAGAAGCAGTGTTAGAACAACAAACAAAGAATTTAAAATAAGCCTAAAACATATACTAAAAGAGAAAAGGAAAACAATATTATCAGTATTAAAAAATTATTTAAAAAAAACAAGTGGAAAAAAATGTTATGGGAAATACAATAGATGGGATAAATAACACATAATAAATGAAATAAATGTTAAGATTATTCAGCTGGGAAAATTAACATACTGGAAGATCAGATTGAGGAATTCTCAGCAAAGGGAGGAGAGAAAAAAAGGGAAAGAAAGTATAAAAACAAAACTAGGTAATAGGAAAGAAGTATAGTTGCTAACATCTAGGTTAAAAGAGTCACTGAAATAGGAAAAAATAGAAATGGGGGGGCAGGTAAATATATGAAGAAATAATGGAGATAAAATCTTCAAATCAAAGAAAGATGAAAGACCTAGAATCAAAAAACCTACAAAAGCCCCAAAAATAAGAAAGAAGAAAAAAATACTTCACCTGGACCTATTGAGTGAAATTTTAAAATATCAAATCAAAAGGAAATTCTAAAATCTTACAAAAGGAGTAAATTTTTTTTAAAATTAAAGTTTACTGGGGTGACAATTGTTAGTAAAGTTACATAGATTTCAGGTGTACAATTCTGTAATACATCATCTATATCTCACATTATGTGTTCACCACCCAGAGTCAGTTCTCCTTCCATCACCATATGTTTGACCCTGTATACCCTCTTCTACAACCCCCTGCCCCCCTTACCCTCTGGTAACCACTAAAGTATTGTCTATGTCTATGAGGTTTTGTTTCTTCATTTGTTTGACTTGTTCTTTTGTTGTTTTCAGTTTTATATACCACATATCAGTGAAATCATATGGTTCTCTACTTTTTCTGTCTAACTTATTTCGCTTAGCATTATAATCTCAAGATCCATCCATGTTGTCACAAATGATAGTATTTCATCTTTTCTTACCGCCGAATAGTATTCCATTGTGTATATATACCACAACTTCTTTATCCATTCATCTATCGAAGGACATTTTGGTTGTTTCCATGTCTTGGCCACTGTAAATAAAGTTGCAATGAACACGTGTCTTTATGGATACATGTTTTCAGATTTTTGGGGATAGATACACAGGGGAGGGATTGCTGGGTCATATGGTAATTCTATCCTTAAGTTTTTGAGAAACCTCCACACTGCCTTCCATAACGGCAGCACCAGTCTGCATTCCCACCAATAGGATATGAGGGTTCCTTTTTCTCCACAACCTCTTCAACACTTGTTACTATTTGTCTTGTTGATGATAGCCATTCTGACTGGGGTGAGGTGATAGCTCATTGTGGTTTTTATTTGCATTTCTCTGATGATTAGTGATGTTGAGCACTTTTTCATATGTCTATTGGCCATTTGTATGTTCTAAATATGTTTTTTCTCAAACAGGAAAAATATTCAGGACCTAGAATGTTTTATACAGCTGAAATACAAGGGCGTGGTAAAAATATTCTCAGGGATATAATGCCTCAGAAATTTTACCAAAGACCCACCCTGAGAACAGTTTAAATAAAGTATAAATAAAAGGAAATAAGTCTAAAAAGTATGCGCGATATAAAGATCTTCAAATATTTGGTAAAGATTTGTGTTTACTTTAAAATATCTGTAATGGTTTTCTATTGCTGCTATAACAAGTTAGCACAAAGGTAGTGGATTAAGAAAACACAAATTAATTATCTTACTGTTCTGTAGGTTAAAAACTCAACACAAGTCTTATTATGATGAAATCAAGTTGTCAGCAGGCCTAGATTCCTTTCTGGAGGCTCCTTGTCTTTTCTAGGTTCCAGAGGTTGCTGTTGCATTCCTTGGTTCATGGCCCTCTTCCTCCATCTTCAAAGTCAGCAACCTTGCATCTCTCTAACCACTTTTCCAGATGGTCATATTTTCATTTGAGTCTGAGTCTCTGACTCCATCTTCCACTTTTAAGGAGCTTTGTTAAGGACAGTTGATTAGATTGGGCACAGCTGGATAATCCAGCGTGCTCTCCCCATCTCAAGGTCTTCAACCTTAATCACAAAGTCTTTTTTTTTTTTTTTTTTGCCATGTATAGTAATATATTCACAGGTTCCAGGGATTAGGATGTGGACATCATTGGGAGGCCATTATTCTGCCTACCGTAATGTCTGGAGAGACAGAAAAAAGAGAAAGAGAGTGAGAGCGAGTGAGAGCGAGAGAGAGCGAGAGCAAGAGAGAGAGAGAGAGAGAGAGAGAGAGAGAGAGAGAGAGAAAATTGATACCCATAAATACCCCAAATTTAATATTCTAGATATTAATGGATGTGAAAGCATGCCAAAATGGCAATATATAAGAGAGGATTAAAATAAGCACTGGAAATGTAGTACATATTGAAATAATAAACTATAATTATAGAATAAATCCATATATATTAATAATTACAATAAATGTAAATGGAAAAAACTTGCCAGTTAAAAGAGGTTATCATATTATATAAAAGCAAAACTGAAATCTAGAAACCTTATTTAATGAAATCTAACATGCAATTGAATCTAAGATGCATATTTACAAATTTTAAAAACACACTACTAAATAACTCTGGGTTAAGGAAAAAAATCATACTGGAAATTTAAAAATAAAAACTAGAATAGCACAGGGGCTTCTGCTTGGAAGCTTGGAGTAACAGGTACTGAATTTATCCTCTCACCTAAAACAATCATCAAAAATAATAAAACAAAATATATGAAACAACAGTTTCAAAACACTGAACATCGGGCAACTTAAAACAGAGATCCTTAAGAGATGGGAAGCCAACGGGGCAAACCCATTGATTGTTCCAGTTTGCTGCCTTGAGAGAGTTTCTAGCCTGTGGTGCAGGGACGGGAGACCCAGGCAGAGCCCAGTAGATTCCCTGAGGTGAAGAGGCAAAGCTGAAAGTCCGGGGAGACAGATCAATTTGGCATTCAGTATTTGCAGAGGCGAGTTCTGCGGGGGAGAAAAATACACAGAGAACCCTGGAAATTTGCAAATGGTCTCCATCAAGGATGAATGACAGTACTGACCAGTACATGCATGTGAGGAAACTATAAGAGGGCAGGAAAAGAACCATTATGATGGTTAATTTCATGTATCATCTTGATTGGGCCACTGGGGTGTCCAATTATTTGGTCAGACATTATTCTGAATGTGCTGGTGAGACTATTTCTGGGTGGGAATAACATTTGAATTGGTAGACTGGGTAAAGCAGGTGGCCCTCCCTACTTCCCATAACATCACACAATCTGAAGGCCTGAATAGAAAAAGGCTGACCTTCCCTGACTAAGGGGGAATTCCTTTTATCTGACTACCTTTTGAGCTGGGACATTGGTCTTCTCTGGTCTTTGGACTGAAACATTGCCTCTTCTTGCCAGCTTTCGAATTGGAACTTACACCATCAGATCTCCTGGGTCTTCAGCTTGCTGACTGCAGGTCTTGAGACTTCTCAGACTCCATAATCATGCGAACCAATTCTTATAATGCAATAATTAAATTATTATTAAACAATTATGTAATATAATAAATAATATAATGACAGCACTATAATTATAATTCCTTATAATAATATTATGTATAATATCACATATATGCATCCTATTGGTTCTGTTATTACTGTATTATTTTGTGTATTATATTGTTATTTTATATAATACCAAATACATACATTCTATTGGTTCTATTTCTCTGGAGAACCCTGACTAACACAATCATCCAAGAAAGATGAAAGGGAATAGTACCTGATGCTCACCCACGGCTTGGAATAGTGTCTGCTTCCACCTGCCAGACTAGAAAACTTCATGATTTCTGAGCCAACAGGAAGCGTACTTAGAAGGGTCTTGCCTCAGAAATAGAAAATAATTAGCCCTAGACTAAACATAACTCTGGTCCTGTCTAACAAATCACAAAAGCAGGACTAGAAAGGATCAAACTATTTCCAAAGAACTTACCTGCATCTCAGAACAAAGCTCAGAAATTTTTATAGGAATACAAAAGTATCCAGCCTGCAAGAAGGTAAAATTCATAATGTCTGACACAATACAAAATTATGAGACATGCGAAGAAACAGGAAAAATACAACCAATATTGAAGAAAAAATTAACTGAAAATGAAGTAGAACTGACACAGTTGTTAAAATTGGCAGAAAAATCACATTTAGACAGTTATTTTTACTGCATTCAATATGTTTGAAAATTAAAATACTATATACCGGGGATGCTAAAAAAAATATACACATGACTTGTATTCATCTTTTGTTATTGGTATCTAAAGAATATTACAATTTCAATACAGTTTTTCCCCTTTCTTAAAATGTGTATACATTTTTGGGGCACCCTCTGTATATAAAACAAAGCTTATAGGATACAGTAATACGATGTTATGAGAGTCATTCTAGGTATTAATACTTGTATTAGGAAAGACCAGGTGCTAAAAGTTAATGCATAGGAAGAAAGAGATAATACAAATGAAAGCAGAATCAATAAAATATAAAACAAAGATATAATAGAGAATGTTAACAAATCAAACATCAGTCCTTGGAAAACCAACAAACAAAATAGATAAACCACTGACAAGATTATACCAGAAAAAAAAAAAGAAAAATCACAAATAAGGAATATTATTTTTTTGAGGTTCCTGTCATTTTAACTAGGTTTGTCATGAAAAGCAATAACCTCAGCTACCACTCTGCCCTCCTCTTCCACCTAAGTCCTTCATATGAGTACAGCACAGGAGTTCAAAGGCAGTCCTCCCCACCAGCCTCCCCTTTGTGGGAAGAAATGTCACTAAATGGACTCAGCCTCCTCCATACAGCATGAAACAGATGAACACAAATATTTGTTTTTTAAAGATTTTATTGGGGAAGGGGAACAGGACTTTATTGGGGAACAGTGTGTACTTCCAGGCCTTTTTTTCCAAGTCAAGTTGTTGTCCTTTCAATCTTAGTTGTGGAGGGGCCATTCAGCTTCAAGTTGTTGTCCTTTTAGTCTTAGCTGTGGAGGGCACAGCTCAGCTCCAGGTCCAGTTGCCATTGCACCATCCCTTGCGGGACTCGAGGAATTGAACTGGCAACCTTGTGGTTGAGAGCCCACTGGCCCATGTGGGAATCGCACAGGCAGCCTTCGGAGTTAGGAGCATGGAGCTCTAATCACCTGAGCCACCGGCCTGCCCCTGAATACAAATATTTTTATGAAGACTTTTGTCGTGCTATTATCTTAGGGTGAAATCAGGGACAGAGATAGAGGCAAAGGCTGGGTGAGGTCTGTGTTCTCTTAGACACCAGAATTTGCCCGAGGGGCACAGAGTCTAGAGTTCACTCAGAACGGGGGCTATGTCTAAGAAGATAGGGGCTAGGATGGACTGGGCTGAAAGTTTTCCTCACTTGTATGTGTGAAGATAGGACAGCACAAAATCCATTCTCTTTCCTCTCCCACCCGCTTCCCCAGGTCCCAGGTAGATGGGCAGGGAGGCTCCCAAGCAGGGAACAGTGTCACAATTCTGTGGTTCGCAGAACTTTGGGCAGACAGTGAGTGGGCATACCACTGGGTGCCACCTGACCCCTTTCCCCAGCTCAGGGCTTCTCTCCACCTGTGAGCACCAGGACCTGCAGGATGTCCAACAGCGACACAGTTCCCTAGACCATAGCGTGTTCATCAATTACTACAGGTTGGTGCACTCTGCTGCCACCATCCTGCTGCTGATGGTTTCCAGAGTCTCATGCAGGCAGGCAGCCCTTGAGGACACCCTAAGAGTAATGTGATCAATGTTGCAGGGATCCGGTCACACACACATCTGGGCTGTTGTAGGTGTTTTCTGCTGACGTATTGATAACACCTAACTCAGAGTACAGGTCCACCACACACCATTTCTCATCCACGACAGGCAGTGCCGACACTCAGTGCTGTGCAAAGATGCCCAGAGCCACGTAGGCGGGGGTGGTGGAGCAGATCATAACGATGTTGGCATAGGTGCCAGTCTAGCTTTTCCAGAGACTTAGACATGAACTCTGGGTGAGGGAACTCAGTGATAAACAATGTGAGGAACTTGAGGTTGTACTTGTAGATGAGGATGTACAAGGTGTTGCCTAATTCAGGATCAATAACTGGTAGCCTGTGGATCTTGTTTTGAATTAATGAAGAGACAGCATCACAAAAACTGGCATTAGGAGAAATGCAGACAAGTGGTTTAGAGGAGTCCTGTGGGTACACCTCTCTCCGAATTTCTATCTTGTGTTCTTCCAGCTCGTAGATCTGTACCAAGGCTGATTTATAGTAATGATGCAGGATATTGATGAAATCGGTGATGGTCAGCATGCCCACAAAACTTTTCTTCTTACTATCCCACCAAGGGGCAGCTTGTACACTATTAGTCACCAAAGCGAAGCAAATTTTCTTCACTGAAGAGAAGTATCAAATACAACCCGTTTGGAGCTTGTGGGAATCAGGTCTTGGCAGCAATGAGATTTCATGAAGGAAGTACACACGCCATTGTTGGATTCTGGGGTCTCTTGAGGATGCTCATTTTCCACAACTGGGAATTTGTCTGAAGAAGTGACCATCTCCATTGCAAGAGGCATTCACTGGCTTCCAGGGGTATTATTCATTAAAACAATCTACAGAAATACTGGAGACGTAAAATGCCATGAGAACACTATTATCACCTATTTGTCAACAATTTGGAAAATTGGAACCAATGGACAAATTCCTACACAAATATAATTTAATAAGCAAGTCTGGGTGGGGGATTCACTTCCAAGCTCACTCACTAAAAGAACTAGTTCAGTACCTACTCTTGGCAGCAGAATTAACTCCCCTCCCAGTGTGCCTCTCCACCAATGGCCCGTGTGTCCTCCTGGTACCACATGTGTGGGAGGGGAATTAAGATCCACCTGGTGAGCAGAAGAGTATCAGAGAATCTGTGGATATATCTTTCAAATGGACAGAGCTGGAAGTTGCCAATTACATGAATTGGGCAGTCTGTATCACATCCCTCTTAGCAGAATGTCATGTGAGCTGCACGGCCTGAGGATGAAGTGTCCTTGCCAAACATGTCTGAGCTGGATTTCATCAAGCCTCTAGACCTAACCTCCAGTTGCTACAGAAGATATTGTCTATAGTACAGAAGATATTGGACACAAGGTAAATGATACCATAAAGAAACAATCTTACGTATCATGTGGGAATTGTCTCAAGATAACTAGCTTCGAAATAATATCACGAAAACCAAAATAAAATAAAAGGCAGAGGACTGTTATCATAGACCAAAGAGATGTAACAAACATAATTCAGATATCTTGATTGTATCTCAGAGTTTAGTTTTAAAAAATCTAGAAAAGACATTTTTGTGGGAAATTACAGATATTTAAATGTGAATCGGATATTAGAGATTACTATGCAATTAGTACTACTTTCTTTAGGTGTCATAATCGTGTTTTGGTTATGTAGGAAAATGTCATTCTTAAGAGATGTACTTGGCGTTGAATCATTATGTCTGCAATTTACTTGAGAATGGTTCGGGAGGGGAAGAGAGATATAGAAAGAGAGGGAGGGATGAAGAGAGGGAGAAGATAAAGTTAAAGTAAATTTAATAAAATAATAAAATGATAACAATTGGTGAATCTAGGTGAAGGATATATGGGTTTTATTGTTACTACTCTCAACTTTTTTTAGGTTTACAATTTTTAAATAAAAATTCAGGGGAAATACACACACACCCACACAAGCACAGTCTTTAAATCTGTACAGATAAGACAAAACTAAAAACGCAAGCAAAAGAATGATGATTCAGGATGGCAGTTACCCAGGGTTGGGTGGTGGCAGAATGAGATGGTGCAAAGATAATCGCACACATGTAAGCTATTGTTAAGGTCCCAGTTTTAATGTTGGGTGTGGTTTCATAGGTACTTACTACATTATTATTATAAATTAATAATTATATGAATAAAATAGCCACAAATGCACCAATGATGGCACTGTGTCATGAACCTAGGATTACATTAATCCACTTCTGTGTTCTTAAGCCACCACCAGCCTACTCCCACAATAACACTGAGAATAAGCATATATTTTGAGTGGAAAATTTTAGTGATGGGAGAAAAGCTGGATTCACACCTATTTGAGAATGAGCTGTAAATTTTTTCATCTCTTTCATCTGACGCTAATAATTGTGGTGTTCCAAGAGTAATGAACACCTATTTTAAATAATCTACTATTAACCAATGATTCATCCTTGTTTAATCGCATTCTTATTTAAAGCACTTCTACTGTTCTTTAAAGAGACACTAGTGAGAATGAAATTGTCATTAAGATACACAATGTAAGAGGATTAAATATATAATTCCTATTTACCAAAATTGGTGTTAATAGTATTTCCAATAATTTATTATCTTACTAGAGTATTATTTATTTTATTGCACATAAGTGGAATATTGCATGGTGATTGAGAAGATGGGCTTTGGAGTCACAAAATTCTGGATGCAAGTCTCTGTCGTGCCTCTTACTAGCCGTCTGACACTAGGAAAATTATGTAACCTCCCTAGATCTCAGTTTCCTCATCTGAAGCTGGATATGCACCAATAAGGTTGTTGCATCTTTAAAGATAATCCATTTAAAGTGCTTAGCACAGTTCATGGCATAACTCTGAATGTTACAAAAGGTAGTAGCTATTATTACCACACTAAAACATTTAAACTGATTTACTTTGTCTATCTACACACACACACACACACACGCACGCACACACGCACACACACACGCACACACGCACACACGCACACGCACACACATAATTTCCTACATATTGACAAAGTTACACTGTATATTATCAAAAGCTTAAATAACAAAACAAATACATACACAAAGCTCAGGAAATACAGCAAAGGAAAACACAATCTCCTTAACATTCTCTTCATTTTTCATTAGGTGATCTATAAGGTTCCATCGACTCTAAAATTTTATTATTTTATAAATTCTATGATTATCGACTTTGCAAGTGTTTAGAAGCCATTAAAATGAAGATAAGCTTATTTTAAGTTTTGGAGTTTTGTCATGCTTTTAAGGATGGAAGAGGATGTCTGACTTAAACACGCATTTTCATAACTTTAACAAGCAAAGCTTCTACCATGTTTCCCCAAAAATAAGACCGGGTCTTACATTAAGTTTTGCTCCAAAAGACGCATTAGGGCTCCTCTTCAGGAGATGTCATCCTGAAAAATCATGCTAGGCCTTATTTTCTGGTTAGGTCTTATTTTGGGGAAACACGGTGTTTCTATACTACAACATACTTATTCGATATTTAACAACACACAGTTCTATTGGAATATGGACAAATTCTGCTTTAGATTCATTTGCTCTGCTGGCCTTGTTGCGTACCTTTTCTTAAGCTGTTAAAAAAGGTATTTATAAATTTTTAAAAGTACTATATTTTACTCCAGAAATATTTTGCTTGTAGTTAAATAGCAGATAAAATCTAGGAATCTCAATTTCCTTCCTTCCTTCCTTCCTTCCTTCCTTCCTTCCTTCCTTCCTTCCTTCCTTCCTTCCTTCTTTCCTTTCTTCTTTCCTTCATCCTTCTTTCTTACTTTTTTCTTTTAACAAGTTAGGTAACTGAAGAGAGTTATTCTGATTAAAATTTGAATACATAGTGATCTTTGCACTGTGAAGCCTTGGAAAGTGTTAGTTAAATGGCAATATCTTGAAAATTTAAGTAAATTGTTAGCTGCAGTATATTTCCCCTTTGGTGTGTGGCCATTGTAAAATCAACATAAAACTAATTGGATGAAAATGTTTTTAAATGATCACACATCCCATCACACTAAGGAAACAATTCTGCGTCTATTTCCTTCTAGTGTAAGCTCATGCTTTCTAACCTTGCAATCACAGTGTATGTGTCCGGGTGTGTGGTATTTGATTAAGGGAAATACCACAATTACCTATTTAATCATTTCCCCACTAGACATCTAGATTGGCACAAAATTTTTATTATACTGTGTTTCCCCAAAAATAAGACCTAGCCAGACAATCAGCTCTAGTGTATCTTTTGGAGTAAAAATTAATATAAGACCCGGTCTTATTTTGCTATAAGACCGGGTCTTATATAATATAATAAATATAATATAATAAATATAATATAATGTAATATAATACCAGGTCTTATATTAATTTTTGCTCCAAAAGATGCAATAGAGCTGATTGTCTGGCTAGGTCTTATTTTCGGGGAAACACAGTAGAAACTGTTGTAATAACTTTTTTTGAAGTATATGACTTTTATCTATATAGAATTATTCTCTTGTGATAAAATAATATTACAGGATATACTAAATTTAAAAAAACAGTATATAACTTTTTATTGCTGTATTACTTTCCTAAAGGAGGTGTGTATGTATGTGTATAAAACACAGCAACATATATAACACAGTAATATATATTTTAGGATATTAACTGTAAATAAGTATACTAAAGATATGCTTTTTTCAACTTAAATTATGTAACCAAGTGTACACACCAGAATTCATTTAACCAATTTTCTTGTTCTTTTTCTCTTTATACTAAAATCAATGAGACTTGGATGTAATATTTAATTTAAAAGCAGAGTTTGCATTCAAGGCTATAATAAGATGCTGGTTATTGTAAAAAGGCTAAATGTCAACTAGTGTTTTGTCTTGCCAATCCAGCTTTCTTGCCTTCTAAAAATGGGTACCTTGAATTTACTAACTTGTCTAGAGCTACAACCCACTAAATGTGCTTGTCATATATTTCTTAGCCATGGAATAATTGAATTAAGCTTGCAGTCATTACAAAGTATAAACAAGAAGAAAAATACTTGACTTGATACTTGAATTGATAGCAGCTTCATCAATTTTACCAATTTGTCTCTACTACCCTCTAGTGGAATCATAGTCATAATATCTTTACAGCGTTGCCTGCAGATTACACACACACACACACACACACACACACACACACACACACACGAAAATATTCAGGTTTATAAATTTCAGCGTTATAGAGTTTGTTCCAGCCTTAGGTATTATAAACTCGTGTTGGAAATTACCTTTTAATTGGTATTCTTGCTCCTCTCCTTTCCCACATTAATCCTTTCTGGAAAGTACAGCCAGATTAAACTGCTTAAAGGGAAAATGCAATCCAATCACTCCCCTGCTCAATAAAAATCCGCAGTCATTCCTACTGGACTGTTTGAAGTGCTTCTGATAAACTTCCCTACAGTGACTTCCAAAAACCTTCACAATATGAATGCAACTCTCCTTTTCATCCTTCCACCCCTTCACTCCCTATACCCACTCTGCCCTCCAGCCAAATCCCACTGGTGGATGTTCTCCAAACCAACCCTGTGCTGTTCCACTTTCTGCCTAGAATGCTGCCCACCTGGCCATCCCCACCCCACCAACTTCTTTTTCCCATTTCTATTTGCTAATGGTGTGCTCATATTCCAAGAATTATTTCAAATGCACCCTTGGTTCAGCTTTACCAAACTCCTTATATATTAGTTTGGTGCAAAAGTAATTGTGGTTTAAAAGGTTAAAAATAATAGTAAAAACCAGAATTACTTTTGCACCAACCTAGTAAATCCTATGCAAGCCAGGTACCTCTCTGACACTGTTGTCTGTTGCATATGCCGCTCCCTTTGTCTGGATGTTCTACCCAGACTCCTCTCCTTCAATTCCCATTTAAATTGACATCAGCTTTCCTTCTTAACATAAGGCAAGGATCACATCATTAATGAAGCATTATCTACCTCCTCCAGAGATTTTTTCCCCTCTCTTCTGTGATCCCATTGCAATCCATTCAAGTCTCTGTTTCAGTATCTACCAACATAGCTACTGTTTTTGTGACAGGTAGTGATCAAAGTGATTAGGAAAAATCATGTTTGTGAAGGGCTTACTATGGGTTAGACATTATGGCTTGTCTCATTTATGCTCAAAGTGACACAACTATGTTTCCCCAAAAATCAGACCAGGTCTTATATTAAGTTGTGCTCCAAAAGACACATTAAGGTTTATGTTCAGGGGTTGTCCGGTTTGGTCTTATTTTTGGGGAAACATGGGGAGTACTATTATCATCCTTTGAGTAAATGAAGCACAGAGAAATGAAGTGACTTTCTCAAAGCCACAGATAAGGGTAGTAGCCAAGATTTAAAAGGATTTGAACCTAGGCAGTTTCTGGACCCTGAGCTTTTAACCACAATGATGGCACAGCCCCTCCAGAAAGGCTCTTTGTCAGGGTAGCTTGAATGTCTCTCTTCTTACCTCTCATTTTTGAATCTGTGGTTTGGGATTGGCTGTGGAAAGAATCAAATACGATGCCTGGGGTAGGAATAAGTTTTTGTTTTGTCTTGTTGAATGAAATTGTCCACTTTCTTCTTTGCAATTCTTTTCTTTTTACACATGTTCCTATCTGGACTTTGAAGTTTTGGAAGACAAGTGCTTGGGCTGCCAATTATAACATGTATAAAATTATATCATTACCTCATCTAAACTGAATTTCTCCTGTGTCAGGAATACGCTTGTGAACACAGCGTGGACAATTATAAATATATCAGACAATTTTTGAAATCTGGAATATTTAGAACAATGCACATTAGAATTTTCATAATTCCTGTGTTTCTAAGGCACAAATTTACGAGTAGAGTATTAGTATAGACACATACGAGTATGTGAAAGAAACTTGATGTTTTCTCAAATTTGACAGAAATGCTAAAAATATACGTAACATGATCAATAATGATGTGAGAGCCACAAAAACTTTTTTGAAGTGATCAATCATAAAAAGACAGTTTGGATTAACCATGCTAAAGGAAAGACTGGATTATCTTTTCTCTCTTAATAGAAAATATTACAAAATTGTGCCATATACAGAGAAAAAGATAAACAGCTCATCAGCTGGGTGAACAAATAAGCATTTAAAATATGGATTCCAAAAATTGTAAACCCCCTCAAATGTAGGACAAAGGCAATATAAAGATCTGTCAGGCAATTAATCAAATATTTTTTAATGGATTTTGTGACTTGATGGTATTTTTTAACTTTTAATATTTTATAATTTTTTATTCTCAAATATATTTTCCATCACACTTAACTTAGCATTTTTTTTTTTTTTTAATTTAAAAAGGGCCCCTACATGATATACACTTCAGGCCTCATGGAACCTGTATCTGCCTTTGGCCATCTGTGGCCACATGGATGTCCCATGGTACATCACAATCCACATGCCCAGAGTGGTATTTTACCCCCACAACTGCTCCTTAGCCTCTCTGCAGATGGTAGTGGCATCAACCCATAGTCAAGCCCACACCCAAGCCATCCCTGATGACTCTTTCTCCCTTATTCATCACACCCAATCGACCCCTTAGGTCTTAGAGTCCTAGATTCTCAAAATAGCTCATCATTATTTCTTCCTCTTTAAACTGACCCACGCTCCTCTAGTTGAGCCCCTGTTGGGATTGTTGCAGAGCCCTCCACTGGTCTTCTGGCTCTGACGCTACCTCACTTTCCCTCCTCTCATTTTCTCTTCAGTGACTTTTCTCTCCAACTCCCATATCTGACTATGTCACTCCCCTACTCCCATTTTTCCCCTTTAATTTCATCATCCTGTCCAAATCCTGTAGCACAACCTGGGAAGGCCTTGTGAGATATGGATATCTAGTTCACTAGCACTTTCATAGTTTGAGATGCAACAGCAAAACTAGCATGGATTTCTTTTTTCTTTCTCACAATTTCATGGGTGGAAGATTTGTTCTTACTGTAGAGCTTAGCAACCTCAGCATACAACTTTTTTCTTTCCTTATGAAGTCAAGAACTTTCACCTTTTCACTTAAAGAAGTGCTTTATGGCTTCTCTTTGGCATTTTGAATTGCCAGCCTCACTACTCTTGCACTTTGGGGCCATTATTAATAAAATAAGAGTTACTTGAACACAAGCACTGTGATTCCGTGACAGTGGATCTGATAACCAAGATGGGTTTTAACTAAGTGACTAATGGGTATGGGATGCGTCTACAGAGTGGATATGCTGGACAAAGGGATGATTCACATAGGAATTGTTTATTTCTGGAATTTTCCATTTAATATTTTCAGACCATGGTAAACAGTGGGTAACTGAAATTGTGGAAAGTGAAATTGTAGTTACAAGTAACTGTTTCTCGAATTTATTTTATCTGAAAAAATACTTGTGCTAGTCTGCTTGGGCTGCCATAACAAAATACCTCAAGCTGGGTGGCATAAACAACAGAAATTAATTTCCTCACAGTTCTGGAGGCCAGAAGTCTGAGATCAGGGTGCTGGCAGTATCAGGTTCTGGTGAGAACTCTCTTCCTGGTTTATAGATGGACCTTTCTTGCTATGTCCTCCCTTGGAGGAGACAGAGTGACGGAGATTTCTTATAAAAAGGACTAATCCCACAGTGAGGACTTCAACCTCATGATATCATTTTAACCTAATTACCTCCCAAAGTCTCCATTTCTAAATATCATCATATTAGAGGGTGGGGCTTTGATGTATGAATTGGGGGTTGGGACATAAGTCAGTCCACAGCAATACTTATATCTAAAAACAAAGCAAACAAAAGCCTTATGTGCAGTGCCAACTAAGCTTTTCTTTTCCTTCTAAATGAAGTTTACTAAAATATAAGTATGAAATTTTGTGGGGCACATGACTTTCCATCCT
Source organism: Rhinolophus sinicus (assembly GCF_057876585.1). Lineage (NCBI taxonomy): Eukaryota > Metazoa > Chordata > Mammalia > Chiroptera > Rhinolophidae > Rhinolophus > Rhinolophus sinicus. Next base: position 40,935,336 of record NC_142515.1, read on the forward strand.
CTCTTCTTCAGTTCTTTTTTCATATCACCTCCAGAATAGTTCTAACATACGGTTCCAAGACTGTACCTCTCCTCAGCAACTTTTTATAACAGTATTCAGGGCTCTTCAAGATTCTGACTCTAAACTCTGTTCTCTGCTTAACCCTGCACGCTAGGATGGAGGCATCCTGAATAATCTGTGCAGAATTTTAGGGCTTTTTTTCCTATGCTTAGAAGGCCCACCCCACATTTTTTTTCTCCAGTGTTCGTTCAAATATCACTTCCTCTGCTTGAATTAGTAATTTCCTTCTTTATGTTCTCACATTATCTTATAGCATAAATTACAACATAAGTGCCAGAAAGAATTCTAAGTAATCATTGTATTCTCCCACCTCCACACTTAGAGCAGGAATTGTATCTGATTCATTTTTGTGTCTATAAGTGCAGCATTGCACTGTAGAGACATTGAATACAAGTGGGACCAATGCGTAATAAACTGTAAAATGAATTTACAATAGCACGAATTTACAATAATTTCTGAAACTTCAAAAACAAAGATAGTCAAGTTAAATTAAAAAAAATCAAGCATCACAGCTGTGGAAACTTGTGGGATTCTTTATGTTGAACGTAAAGTGGATATAATGAATTACTGCCTGTTTTTAGATGGTCTCAATTAAATTCCATGCTTAGGCCTCCCAGTTACAAAGACATATATTCATTCATTAAAATCAGTACCCTAAACTAGCAGAGAACAGTCTTCTTTCCTAGAGCACTTTACTGGGGGTAGCCAGTTTTCATTTAAAATGTGAATTTGGCATTTTAAAGTTTATTAGGTTCAGGTAGAGATTTTTTCAGACCCCTACCTCCACTCTAAATGCTCTGCCTCTATCACCTAGGAGCATAAAGTTGTCAAGGCTGGGCATTTGTGCCACATATAGGGCCAGATGACACATGCTACTTGTTGTGTAAAAAGGTATTAAACACTTCCGTGTGTGATAAAAGAAGTTCCATTGCTTCTCCTAAGCTGGGTCATCTAACATACTTGTAGAGGTCATGGTAATCATTCTTTGTTCTGCATCCCTTTAAGGTCAGTGCAAAGAGAAATTCTTGCTGGGGGAATCTTATTATCACAGTTCTATTTTACTGTTCTATTTTCTTGAACATTTAAGAATGATGTTCAAGTGCAGAAATCTCTCTTAAGAATATGGTGGAGAGCAATGAAAGAGAATTTTTGATACTGGGTTACTTAAAGATTTTCTTCCCTTATAGAAGAATTATGATTTTGTTTGTTTTAAATAACATTTAAAATACCAATGTGAAAATATTTTGAAATTAAAAAAAATAAAATTTTGTTTTTAATTTTTAAATAAGTAAAATTTTAAATAAAAAAATTGAATAAAAAAGTGAGGGAAAAACAATTATATAAAGAAACATATATATTTCTTTACATTGTTGAGGACTTCTTTCAGTTTTCCATATTCTTGAAATGTGCTCCTCGGCCTAGCCCAAAAGTCATCCATTTCGATAAACATAAATATACACTAGTTTGAACAAAGTAATGGAATTTGGATCTAAGTATATTATCACTTTTGTGATGAGCTATTTGTGCACAATAAATTTTTATTGTGCTGATCTAGGAAGAGGGGAGAAACCAACCCAGACCGAACAGTAGATTCCTGATGACTAGAAACAGTAGGACGACGCTCTCCAGGAATGAAAGACAGCGCTTGCGCGCAGATTCATTTGGCGCCCGCCCTCCTGCTTTTTCTCCAGCCGCCGTTTTCTTTTGCTTTCGCGCTTCAGCCACCGGAGAAGTCCGCCCAAGCGTGACTGGGATCTGATTGGCTCCTTTGAAAGTCTACGGGCCACCTCATTGGCGAAGCCGGGACCCTTTAGAGCGGTGAGTTTGAAACTGCTCGCATTTGGCTTCAAAGCTGGCTCGGAGAAGTGAAGGAAAGGGAGAAGCTGACGCGGTAGCCACCGCTGCCCCTTTTGCCACGGGGTAACGTGCCGGGGAGTGTTGCTGGGGTCAGGGTCATGCCTGTGGGGCCGACAGGGGTCGGCTCGGGGGCTTCGGAGGGGGAGTGTTGAGCAACCGGGGGATAATTTGGAAGTTCTGCTGGGCAGCGTGGGGCCAGGCTGGGCCTCCGGCGGCCGGGCCCGGCCTTCGCCTGCGGGCTCGGGCCTGGGCGTGTGAGTGACGCCGGGTCCCAGCTTTAGAGGGAGGTTTAGGGGAGCCCAGAGCTGGTGGGGTTAAGCCGGGGAGGGCTGCGGCTGCCCTGGTTTCGGAGTTGCGGTCTGGGGTCGCGGTCGGCTCTTCTCTGGAAGAGGCCGCCCACCTGGCTAGGGGGGCTTTAGGGTCACGGTTGAAGCCAAATCCGGGCATTGAATGCTCCACGACGCCGAGCGCTGGCGAAGTGCCAGGCTCGGTCCTAGGTCCTTGTGCGCTGGTCCCCACGCCAGTCCATTGGTATTTTACATCCTGCAGCTAGTAGTACTGAGAGCCCTAGGAGGTATTCAAAAGGCCTAAAGCTGCATCCTTGATTCAAAATTGTTATGGCAGGAAAATGGAGGGAGGCTACTCGAACCCAGCTGTGAAATTGAGTTAGTTTTCAGCTAAATGCGCTCAACAATTTTATTGTGCATTAGGCATATTAAATCAGGATATTGAAGGAACGATAATTATCTTAATGATCCATTGCCATTTCGTAAAATTAAAATTTTTTTAAGGTTGACACTCATGGCCAGTGTAGTGCAGTTTTGTTCATTTAAAAAGATTTATCTCTATTTCTGGAATGATTCTGAAGATGAATGTGAGAAATAGAACTTAAGGGTCAATTACTCAGAGTATTCAGATGACCTTTATATATGATGTTATCAGTGATGGGTGTGTTAGAAAATCAAGGTAATTATGCTTTGGGTTTCTTCTAAAGTTATGTTTCATAGGCAAGCTTACCAGCCAAGGAAGTCTTGAGTGTCCGGTTATCTGCATTTCAGCTCTTTTTTTGACCATTTGTGATTTAAAAAAAATATATGTATATGTACACATATATACATATATATTTTATATGTATATAAACTTGTTCTTGAGATTGTATAGGGCATAATTAGAACTTAATCTGTGGGATTGCACCTTTTCTTTTAGGGTGCTAAATGATATTTCCTACTCTTTCAAAAAATACCTTGCAAGTGTTGATCATGTTTGTGTATGTGACTGCTAAAAACAGAAAACTCACTTGAGCAAGTTTAAACACTTATGCTTTTAACAATCTAATGAATGTGCAGTGTGACCACATTTTAGCTCCCTAGTCATGTCTTTAAATTATCTTCACAAAATCATAAAGCAGTAATAATTCAGTCAAATAACATTTGTTGAAGTATCTGGGTATAACTGGCACACACTGGTGCTCCTTAGAAGTATTCCATAAGAAAACAGACTTCTGGTTGTGTGGGAAGGACAGATAAGTTTATGTCTGAATTTAAGGGGTTTGATTGAAAGAAGCTAAACACTGGTATATGATACAAATATTTCCAGTGTTTTAGGAGCTAAGAAATGTGGGGAAATCTTATTGCTGGAGTCCTTTCCCTTGTAAACATTGTTTTAATGTAATAATTAATATTTATGAAAAGTTAATACTGCACCTAAACACTGGAAAGTACCTTACATGTAGTATTTCATTAATAACGTAAACCTCTCCTTTGAATTAGTGGCATATAGTCAAATAATTTTTTTCATCTCATTTTAGCATCTACCATACCTATTGATTAACTATGGAAGACTATACCAAAATAGAGAAAATTGGAGAAGGTGAGTACTTTTCAGTAATAGAAAAATGTTTAATGATTTAATGATGCTATAACATCTGTGACATGAAGAAATGTAAATATTTATTAAAATCCAACCTTTAAAGCATCTTAAACTACTGTGCATTAATATATATGTCCTTTACATAAATAACTTAAACACAAGAAATAACAAAAATGTTCACATTTCAAGAGAATTGAAATTATTCTGATATGACTCTGACAACCCTCCTCCCCCATAGTCCTGCATTCTTCTAATACTAAGTACTTAAAGCAATATTTGTATTTTGAGAAGACTAGCGATATCTTGTGTATGTGTTGGGGCGAGAAGTAAGGGCAGTAGAATTATGTTAAGTTTCGTAATACACTTTTAGTCTCCTACAATTATTTTTAAGATGATAAAATCTTTTTACCTAAATCTTTTGAACTGGTTTCAATAATTGACTATTACACTAATTTAAATAAGTTTTCTATTGTGTTCCCCTAGGTTTAAATGATGTGTGTACATGTTTAAGCTATTCTTTAGGTTGGTGCAAAAGTAATTGCAATTTAAAAGGTTAAAAATAATTGCAAAAACCGCAATTACTTTTGCACCAACCTAATAAAATCAATAATCTAATCATTTGTTCTCTTTCTGTAGTACTTTCATTAAAGTTTTTAAAGACTATATCCATATGTTATAAATGAGGGATAAAAATATCCCTCTGCCTGTTTTTTCTCCACCAAACAGCATATCTTACGTTTTATAGGTGTCTTGATATTAACATTCTAAACTCTCCAGGACCAAATGATGACATAACTTATAGCTTACAATTTGCTACCAGAGTCTAATTTATGTAGGTTCTATTTGAGGAACATTTCCAACTATATCTTTCGTGTGCTCCAAAACCTTACTTGTATAGGAATACTACTAAAAAGCCAGGGGAGGTAGTAGAAGGAATTTAGTAAGATAATAATGACAAGTTTGGGTGGTGATTGGGTTGGAGATAGATTCTTTTAACTTAAACTTTTGTATGATTTTTTTAAAAAATAAATTTACTTAAAAAATTTTATTATACCCATTCAACTACACTAATTTTGTTACTGAGTTAAAAATAAGTTTGATTAGCACATCTAAGGCAGTAATTACCTTTTTCTACCTTGGGAGAAACTGATAAAAGCTATAGAATAGACCTTCTCCCTAGAAAAATGCATTCGAATCACTTTTGAAATTATACTGATGTCATAGAAAAATAGCAAAAGCTATTCAACAAAATTTTACATATAGTTAAGCGGTTCAAGACTTCCTTAAAATTTCCAACCCCGGTTTGAAAAGCACTTATCTAGAGGATTAAGTATACCATGTATATGAACTTGACTTAGCTAACTATGTAATCCATCTCCCTTATTGCCACTTCCATGCCCAGATCCCTTATATTGATATTGTGAAGTCCAACTATCAGAATCAGTGTTTTCATCAACTTCTGAATGGGTCTGAAGCTTTTCTACTGTGTGGTAAATAATGTGACCTTTATTGGAGTTAATAAATATTTAATGAAATATTTTATCCCCATTCTTTTCTGGATGAGGATAGACTATATATTTGAAATGCATAAAGCACTGTATACAGAGTTTTCTGAAAGTGTCACAGTAACTCCTGTTAGTAATATTTCCTGAGCCCAAATCTTTACACTGTTCTATGCCTGTCTTATTGCTGGGTAGGATATTTGAATCTTTAGGTTGTGGAGGGTGTCACATAGCAGACATTTGTTTTGTCTATTTCAGGTACCTATGGAGTTGTGTATAAGGGTAGACACAAAACTACAGGTCAAGTGGTAGCCATGAAGAAAATCAGACTAGAAAGTGAAGAGGAAGGGGTTCCTAGTACTGCAATTCGGGAAATTTCTCTATTAAAAGAACTTCGTCATCCAAATATAGTCAGGTATGGTATAATATCTGAATTCTAACCATTTTCCCCATACTATTTAAAATGGGGATTTCAATGTGAGCAATTTATACATTTGCTTAATTTTTGGTGTAACCTCACTGGGTGGAAAAAAAATACTATTTTTGTTAATTGAGAATGCTGGGCATGGCATAGGCTGTAAAGGGAACAGAGTTAAAGGAGCTTGAGCTTGGTCATAGATACTAGTATTTAGGGCTGGAAATCAAGGTTAATTGGCCATGGGTGAAAAGGAAGACCTTTTCACTGAGCTTTGTTAACTCTCCCACTCTGAAAGCTCTGGTCTTTAAAGATCCCTTCATCAGAGTCCTAAGACAGGCAGTTAGGTCAGATGAAAGAGTTTTTTCTTTGTTGTTTATTTGTTTTCTTTTTTCTTTTTAAATATTTGGGCTGGTGTTTTGTGGGTTTGTCTTTCTAAAGGTCCAAGTTAGGATTTAATTGATTGCGGGGGTGGGAGAGGGGTGGTTGGAGATAGGTCAGCTATTAAGGTCAGATATTACTTTAAAATTTATAATTTACTTAATGTAAAGACAAGCTCTGAACAATAAGCAGTCAACCTAAAAATGTTCTTTTGGAATATAAGTGGTTTGACAGCAACTCCTATATAATACAACTTAACTTCCCATTGCTGCCCTGCAATTCCTTTCTAAAGTTCTTATTTAGCTCTAGTGAAGGTTTTCACCACTAGGGAAGCTACCATCTCTTCTTTCCCAAAACAGTATGTATTTGTTATAGAAAATTTCTTATAGCCCCACTTTTTGTAATAGCCACTGGGAAATTTAGGGAAGTTTTTTTGATTTTTTGAGAGAGGTCAGAAATGTGTGCTAGATTTGTTTTTGTTTTTGTCTTTTTTTTTTTTTTTTTTTTTTTTTTGGTCATAATTATTTTATTCTTTAGTCTTCAAGATGTGCTTATGCAGGATTCCAGGTTATATCTCATCTTTGAATTCCTTTCCATGGATCTAAAGAAATACTTGGATTCTATCCCTTCTGGTCAGTTCATGGATTCTTCACTTGTTAAGGTAAGAAGCTTGCCTAATTTTATTAGTAATTATCCACTGTGAATGTAAAAGATCTACTCTATAGAAGTGCCTGTGTTTTGTGGCAGTATGCTTGGAAAAAGTGTTAGAAAGTAGAATGAGGAAGAAAAGAATATTTTATTTTCTCCCCACAGTCTAGAGATTAGATTGTTAACAGTTAAGTTTTTACTAAATAGTGCTTCTAGTTATAAAGTGAAAAGTAGTGCCAGAGATAACATAAAACTCAAAAGTATGTTAATATTGTTGGAAACTAGGATATTCTGGTCAAGTGACATAAGCCTAAGGCAAGATGGTGGTTGTGGTGGCAGGTGGTTTTTTTCCCCCCTAAATTCTGGTTTTGATTATTGTAGATATTTTCTGTCCAATTATAAAAGTATACACAATTTTTTTTAATAAGTACTGAAGTATATAAAGTAAAAGTGCCTTGTATTTATATCAGCAAACCACTCCAAGTCACTTACTCTGAACTACTAAACAGGATTTTCTGATCATTGTATCTATTTAAACATATAATCATACTGTGCTCTTCGTCATTTCTTTTGGAATCTGACAGTGTCTCCAAAGAGGAAATGAACATGTAAAGATAAAGGATAGAGATGAAAAAGACTAATTTTATTCAAGATAGAAATAGAGTTGCTATAAGTATATAGAGTAGAAGTTTAAGTAACTTTCTGTACAGAAAATGAATTTGTGACTTAAGAATCAAGGACTGAAAATAAGTAAAAAAGACTAAATGAGTTCATATGAATATATAGATGTGTACAAAAGGAGAATATTTTTGTCTAAGGTGTGTAAACATGACATTGTATATAAATGGGCTTTTTAACCTTAAAATGATTCTTGTTAATCTCAACTGGCTTGAAAGCTTTTTTTGATAGTTAAATTATTTGCCTATGTCATCTTTGAAACAAACTCACCAAGATTATTTAGAAAATCGTTATGTGCTACAGTTAAGTTGCGAACATATTTTCTTCTTCCAGAGTTATTTGTACCAAATCCTACAAGGGATTGTGTTTTGTCACTCTAGAAGAGTTCTACACAGAGACTTAAAACCTCAAAATCTATTGATTGATGACAAAGGAACAATAAAACTGGCTGATTTTGGCCTTGCCAGAGCTTTTGGAATACCTATCAGAGTATATACACACGAGGTATGTAGAATTGTGGTTTGGGTTGCTTTTGAAAATATGTGATTGCTGGATTGTCTTCTGTATTTCTTCTTTAGTTCAAGAAAGAAATGCTCAAAAAACATTTCTATTCTGTGCCAGTATCAATTTATTGCTTCTCAGCTCCAAATTCACCCTTCACTGCATTCTATGTGAAAATGGAACTGGAACCTTTAAATGTTTTTCCTTTGCCAGGGTGCAATGTTAAACTTTTTGTCAGACGAGGGCAGACGAGGGTGCTGAAAAGGCATTGCAGGAGGAAGGGATTTTCCTTGCTATAGTTTTTAGAATTCTCATTATTTCTTACTAGTAAATCTCATTTCAATCCCATTATAGTTAATAAACCTTATAGTAAACTTTCCCCCATTCAGTCACTGTGGTTTCTGTCTTAATTGGATCCTCTCTGATATACAACCAAATTGGCTAAAAGACTTTGTTGCTTAAGGAGTACTGTTTCAGATACATTTAGAAGCTACTAAATATAATCATGCTTTTTCAGTGTTATATTGATGGCTTGGCATTTCGTTGTTACATCTGGAGGGAAAAGGAATATTGAGTTGTATAGTAAAGGATTGTAGTCATGCTTCACTTAACATCCGGGATATTTCTGAGCAGTGTGTCTCTAAAGTCATTTCATCATTGTGCAAACATAGAGCGCATTTACACGAACCTAGATGGTAGAGCCTGCTATATCTTTAGGCTATATGGTATAACCTATTTCTCCTAGGCTACAAAGCATTGATCCATTTATGTATCTAAACAGAAAAGGTACAGTAAAAATACGGTATAAAAAATAAAAAACAGTTTACCTGCATAGGGTACTTACCATGAATGGAGCTTGCAGGACTGCAAGTTGCTTTGGGTGAGTCACTGAGTGAGTGGTGAATGAATGTGAAGGCCTAGGACAGTACCGTACAGTACTGTAGACTTTATAAACGTTGTGCACTTAGGCTACACTAAATTAGGAGAAAATATCGTACCATTGCTCTATGACATTAAGATGGTTATGATGTCACTAGGCAATAGGAAGTTTCAGCTCCATTATAATCTTATGGGACCACCGTCATATATGCCATCCATCATGGACCAAAAAGTCGTCATGCAACACATGACTGTATTGGAAAACACTGTCTTCTGTGGAGTTGTCTATCCTTGAGCCCAGACTGTCCCCAAAATCAAAACTCACCTGGTTAGATGTGTTGGCTTTTTATCATCCCGTTATATTATTTTTCCCATGGCTGTAGATTATTTGGTTTCCATTGGCTTAAACAGATGCCATTGACGTCATTAATTCTTAAGTTAGAGGTGATATTGTTACCACTGTGATAAATTACATATACTAAAATAATAAGTCTAGATCACTAATAAACTGTTATGTGACTTATTCGTGATTTTAAAATGTAAGCAGTGCATACATTTTGTACAGTGTTACCCCAAATCCATTATCATATGGGGTTTTTTTTGAAACGATAAGGCTTATCTCAGTTTTTTGATCCACACTTGAATGATTTGAAAAGCCAGACTTGGTATGCTTTCATCTGTTCTCCCTCCCCCATAATGAATAGAACTTAGAAATGAAATATTTATCTTCCATTTAGTATTTTGTGTATAGTTGACTTTTAAACAATGTTTTCAGAGGCACTCATACTGCCTTCTAAAGGACATTTCTAATGAAGTATAAATGTTTACATTTAGGTAATTTAATGCACCACATTTATTCAGTGTGAAAATTTGCTTTGTAATAGGTAGTAACACTTTGGTATAGATCTCCAGAAGTATTGCTGGGGTCAGCTCGCTATTCGACTCCAGTTGACATTTGGAGTATAGGCACCATATTTGCAGAATTAGCAACGAAGAAACCACTTTTTCATGGGGATTCAGAAATCGATCAACTCTTCAGAATTTTCAGGTATTTCTGTTCGATACTTAAGCTGTTAAGAACTTTAAAGACAACATGAAAATAACAACAAGATTATACTTTAATAATTTTTGTTTTGCTGTGGCTTTTAGAGCTTTGGGTACCCCCAACAATGAAGTGTGGCCAGAAGTGGAATCTCTACAGGACTATAAGAATACATTTCCCAAGTGGAAACCTGGAAGTCTAGCATCCCATGTCAAAAACTTGGATGAAAATGGCTTGGATCTGCTCTCGGTAAGGAGTGCCCTTTATACTGACCAATACTATTGATGATTCTGAATGTACTTAACCTTTTACTTGGGAAATAGGAAGAAAACCAACACATACTGAGATAGGCACACAACTTTATGTCTGTTATGTTTATTGTATTATTAGCTCCATTTTAGGTACTAAAAAATCCTAGTGGTTTTGAGAGGAATTTAGTATTAGTTGTTATTTTCTTCGATTTTTTTTTTTTTTTTTTTTTTTTTTTTAATCTGATAGACAGCTACAGATATCCTGTGAAGGAGAGGCCAAGGTTAATATACCTTTGTTGTTTTTTTAAGTTGCCTTTCCAGCTTTTTTGTCTCTGTATTTACTGCATTTTGGTTTATCCTAGTCATAGGTGTTTATCTTATTGCTTGATAATTGCTTGATATTTTTAGTTATTAAAAGCTTTTTACTGTGTGGACTCCCATTTCTTACTTTGTGCCTTGTTTCCACATCAGAAATCTTAAGAGGAGGACTGATGTAGTTCTTGAAAAAATCTTTCTTTTACAGTATTTTGCTGAGTATAATTGCATTTTTTGCCCAAATTTGTGAGAAAAAAATAAGGAAGCGCATTATACATGGGTAGTACTAATGCCGTATCTATATAAATGTTTTTAATTCTTTCATTGGTGCTTTTGAGTTAAAAGTGTAACTCTAGAAATCAATAACGATATCCGTATGCAAATAATACCTGGAAATACCATAATCGGTTTTGTTGAACTCAAGACAAACTTGCAGTGACAAAGAGTTCTTGGCCTACTATGATGTGTAAATATTGTAAATTTGTTACCAGTATATAAAATTTCTTGTACCTTGTATCTATCTGTTCTTGTGTTTTGTAATTATTTGTTACATAAAATGTCTTGTACCATAATATGTTAAAAATGCTAAAATTCCTTTATAATACAAAAAACAAATACCTAAATGTAGACAAATAAAAATTTGAATTAAAAAGAAAAACGAAAGATTTTTTTTCCCTGAAAGTTTGGGCAAAAAACATGTGTGCGCATTATACATGGCAAAATACAGTACATTGCCATTCCCAACTAACAGTTGTTTTCTTTAAAAAATGATAAAAACACTATTAGGATAAAAATATAAATTGTCCTAGGCCTGCTTCAGGAAGTTTGTTTTAGAACGGTATTTAAATATGGAGCTTTTAGAAGGAACTAATTTTTGTAAATGTTGGGTTACTTGATTCCAGAAAAAAGATTTTGGCAAGTTATGAAATAAAAATATAAATGATTGCATTATCATCATATACATTTTCTTGTTGGTCTTTGGGCATCTTTCACACTTTGTAAATCATTGTGCACAAACTCAGCTCAGATTTCCCAATTGTTTATAGTCCAAAGTCTTTTACCTGCTATTCAATATTTTATATATCAATATTGTTGATTTGACATAAAAGGCCTTCCATATTCTGGGCCCAATCTATTTGTAATTCTTGGATACAAAGAATTTCACTTCGTTAACAGAACAATCAGATACTGTAAATCAGGGTTCCTTGGTCTAGCCACTATTGACATCTTGGACTGAGTCATTTTTTGTTGCTGGGGGCTGGTTACAAGATATTTAACAGCATCGTAGTCCTCTGCCCTATAGATGCTGGTAGCACGTTCCACCCCGTTGTGACAACCAAAAAATGTCTCCAGACATTGCCAAATGTCCACATGGGGCAAAGTCTCCTAGTTGAAAACATTATTCCAGTAAATCATAAATCAGGTTCGGTTTCAAATTGCAGCTTTAGCACTCCTTAGCTCTATGAACTTGGGCAAATTAACTGCTTTGAGCTTAAGTAATGTCTTAATTTATTAAGTGGAACTAATACCTACCTTTTGTTGTGAGGATTAAGTAACATGAAAGGTGCTAGATACAAAATAAGAGCTCAAATGGTAGACAGTAAAACGATCTTGTCTGCTTGTTGATTTGATTGTCTTTAAGATTAATTCTTTAAGATAAAATTTAAGATCAATATAAAACCAGCTTTTTCTGGCAATGTGTAAATTAATTTCAATACTAGATTGTCTTGACTATGATTTGTTTAATGACTCATTTTAACTGTTTATAACACATTGTGCTCTGGTTTTGTTTTTATTTGGAATTTGATAGAAGCTACATCAGAAACCACTAGGTTTTCGAGATATCTGATTTAAGGAATAATTTGTTCTAGAGTTAGAGAGTGAAGTATAGAGGATGAGACGTTTATGTGGTTTGGTATTGAACTAATGGAAATATTCATTTAGTAGATTTTCAGTAAAAATTAGCTTATGACTTAATTGGTAGAGAAGTTCAGACTTTACAGAGTTTTTTTAAATGGTTCATTTCTTAAATAAAAATCTTTCTTTTTGTCTTTCTCCCCCCCCCCCCCCAGAAAATGTTAGTCTATGATCCTGCCAAACGAATTTCTGGCAAAATGGCACTGAATCATCCGTATTTTAATGATTTGGACAATCAGATTAAGAAGATGTAGCTTTCTGGCAAAGAGTTTCCGTGTGTTGTATCAAGAACACAGTTATATTTCTACTCTCAACTCTATTTTTGTCTTGTGTATTTTTCTTTTCTTCGTTGTAAAACTCAAGCTGCACTTCATTTTCTAATTTCAAAAGTTGTAACTTAAAAATGTAAATATTGTTCTATATGAATTTAAATATAATTCTGTATTATATGTGTGTAGATCTCACTGTAACAACTGTTTGTTACTATAATAAAACTAAATTTAATGCTGATGTCAGGAATGGGGAAAATTCTGAGTTAGCTTAAACCACCTCAAACCTTACAGCAGTCTGGTTTTCCTACAGTTGGAACTACTAAAATTTAGGCAAGTATGCTAAGTTCAAAGTTGATAATGCTTTGAAGTATTTGTATGTTCTGAATGTTTAAATTTTCTTGTCATTGTCTTGCCATGTGGTAACTATACAACCGCCTGAAGATGAATGTTTGTCTACTGGTATTTCAATTTGTGACCTAAATGTTGAAGCATTCAGAATAAGAAAACTATTCAAATTTGAGAAATGTTAAATTTATAGAGATTTTCATTAACTTAGAAAACTAACAGAGGATGCTTGGAGTTTGCTAAGTTTTGCAGTCGAAGATCAAGGGCTGTCCACAGCAGGAAGGAACAGTTTAGAGAATTTATGACCCTCCTATTTTTAGGTAGGTTATCAACGCTGTTTGTCTGGTTGAATTCTTATGCCTTGGTCAGAAGTAATAACTATAAAAAGGAGTTACTTATGTGGCTTTCAGTTGTAACTTTAAAACTTTATTTGCAAATTTTGACATAGTGTTTATTAGCAGCCTTCTTAGAAGGTTCTGATGTATAAGTGTTTAGCTCAAGTCTCTAACTTTGGTAATTAAATTGTTTAATAATGCTGCTCATTGTGATTCTTACTTAAATTATTTGTTAAAGTCAAGAGAAATGTCTGTAAAAATAGTTTTATCATTTTTAGTGTACATCTATCCTGTGACCAGATGGCCTCTATTTTCCCCCCTGGTTACCCATGGCTAGAACAGGCATTCCTTAGTTATTGATCCTGACACCTAATTGATTGGATATGTAAAGGGTGATCTACCTTATCTATGCTGTCTTGGAATTTTTTCACTCTGTAGGACAAAGTGTGGGTCACTTTCTCTGGCAGTGGGACTTGTAAATGTGAGGTTGGTGGTCTTGTTCTAGGTCCTTTGATGGAGGCCTGCAGTAAGAGAATGTGGAGCCTAGAAATGGACCTCATTTGGGGTCATAATGTGGAGAGTTACTAAGAATTTATGGTAGGAATTTGGTAAATGAAAGGTCACAAAAGATTTAATTGAGATGGTGAAATGGCATATCTACAGATATGTTTTCTTAGCCTGTGAAGTAAAAAATGATGGTTTTCAAATTGTGGATTATAACCTTTTAGTGGTTCGGGACCAGCATTAATCAAGAATCCTCACCCTGTCTCTTGCCCCATGTAGAAGAGAAACAATTGGCCTATATTTTATAACCATTTCCGGTACTTTTGTTTTAGTAATATATATACATAGGTGTTTAAAGTGTTTGAATGTTTGGGGCCTTGTGGATTTGGTAGAAGCAGCATGGAACCTCATTGGTATTGCTCCATGGAGTCCAATTGTTTGAAAAGTCTATAATTCATCAATTTAGAACCTACTTGGTGGACCAGGGCAATGAGATGGTAGAACACTGTTATCTATTGCTGTAATGAGTGATTGTGTAGTCCTATGTGAAGTGTTTATGTCAGCTTCCGTGCCTGGACGAAAAGCTACCGAAGTGGATCATCTCATGCATATTTTTTGATTGGCTTGTGCTATGGTGCTTCTGAGTAATTTCAAAATGGAGCTTGTCTCTGGCCCAGTCTTAAATCTCGTACACTAGGAACACCTGGGACTAGCTGGTTCTGCCCTGAACAATTCAGAAATGGAAAACTGGGAAATGGATTCCAGGAATTAATTTTTCAAACGTTCCCCAAACTGGTTCTGAGGCAGCCAGTTATCCATTTGGTGATGAGTTTAACAACTTTGGACCTACATCTAGTTTTAGTTGTCTTAAAACTTCATGACATCGTGCAGTATCTTTAACTTGTTCTCTTTCTGTTCCAGCCTGTACTCTAGAGGGGAGGGGGCTGTGTATTTCATCACCAATCTAAGACTTTCATGCACTGGAACATACCATTGACAATTGCTCTGTCTCAAGACTACAAGTCTCTAGAGGAGGGTATTTAAATTTGTTTTTTCAAGTTTAAATATATAAGCAGTTACAAGTGCTTGAAGAGCCTTTGAAACAAACTTGTACATTAGTTCCTAGTTAATAATAGGTCAGCTTCAGTCTTGTCCCCAAGACTAACATCATAGTCACACGAGTCAGGGAGGGTCCATTTTGCATTGAGGACAGAGCAAAGACGTGCTTGTGGGATGAAGAGCATATTGGGCATCGTTCACACAGGTTTGTGACAAGGTAGAGTATTGAATAAAGGAAGGAAGGAAGGATAAAGCTTTCCTGAAGGGGGAGGATGCTTTCTGACTTAAAAATAGCATTAGGAAAAGGCACAGGTGGGGTAGTCATGGTCTTGACGAGGATGGTAACGTGAGTCCTTTTGGAGAAGGAGGTGAAGTTGAATGAAGTATTTGGAGACAAGAATAGACCTTTTCAATCCCATGCCATAGTGGAAATACCAAGTTTCTAAGACATTTGAAAAGCTTCAGGGGGTGGCCACTTAGCAACGTTGGTTAGAGCGCTGGTTAGAGCGCGGTGCTCTTAACAAAACTGTTGCCAGTTCGATCCCCACATAGGCCACTGTGAGCTGCGCCCTCCACAAGTAGATTGAAACAACTACTTGACTTGGAGCTGAGGGGTCCTGGAAAAACACACTTAAATATAAATAAAAAAGGTTTAAAAAGCTTCAGAAGAAATGAGAGTCGTAGACTTCATTGTTGAGAAAAGATAGAAGCCTGTCCTCCACAGCTGAAGGTCTGTGGTTTTCCAACTTGCATTAGGATCTCCTGGAGAGCTTAAAACGTTTCTGGTCCATTTCCAGAATCTGGTTCAGTAGGTCCTATGTGACTGAATATGCTTTAAGTTCCCAAGTGATGATGCTGATGGTTCAGGGACCACACTGAGAATCACTACATAGGTAGTTTGCAGAATTTCCTTCGTAAAAAGGTCTTTATTGCTCATAATCATTGTTTTCACTGTGGCTTCTAGTATTGGTTGTGTAAAATGGTACTGATAAAAATGTATGCCTATTGACCTTTCAAAGAACCTACAAACTTTGGAGGAACGTTTATATATGAGTGCCTACTTTTTACCAGTCAGGAGTACAGATCTGTAGAACACACTTTTCTACAGGCAGTCATCCTTTCCCTTGAGTTAGGATTTCAAAGCCATGCTATCTGTTAAGGAAATACTGCAACAACAAAAAAGCAGAAGATATTAGGAGAATTTATTTGCTAATGAATATTAGTAGTTCTTTATGTTTGTAAAGAGCTTCGTAGTAATTAAGTAGCATATGCTATTTCAATAGACAGAAACTTCCTATGCTATAAAAACACTCTTAACTATATAAGCCAGAATAATTATACCAAATAGTCAAGTTCTTCAGATAAGCTCTGGAGCTTGAGCTTTATCAGTGTAAATGAGGAGTTCACCCAAAGGGTTTATGCAACGGGGAATATTTTATTAAGAATAGTATATACAAAGGCATAGAGGAATAGAAGGGTGCAGTACATTCCAGTAAGATAAAGTTATTTGTTCCAGTTAGAACATAGAATATGTAGGTGAGCAGTGGAGGATGGGATGGCAGTCCTGAAAAGCTGTGTAGGTCATGCTAAGGAGCTGAGCATTTTCCTGCAGGTGATGGAGAGACTGAAGGCTTTAATGCCGGAAAATGACATGATCAGACTCTAAAATCTGGAGGGTGAAAGGATAGTTCCAGGCAACAAAGATTAGGAACCCAAAATGCAAGAGAATATTTCCGGTGACCCCACAGCTGGAAAGCCAGCCTCTAGAGTTTTTTTGTGTGCCTCACAATAATCGTACATGTTTTCATAACTTTTAAAATTAAGACTAAAGTGTTACAAAAAAAATACCATAACATTCTTTATAATACAGAGAGAAAAGATCCATTTCCCAGCTGAGCATGAGTCGTGAGTCTCAATGGTTCTGGGATCATGACAAACATATTTATGTGCAAGAAAATATAAATGTATTCATGAAATGCATTCACTACTTCTAAGATCCAAGTGGGAAGCAGAGCATGTGCTCCATCTTAAATCTTGCTAGAGTTTAAACATAGTTTTAGAATTGCTTTTTGGCTTATTTGAAATACTTCTCATGCACAAGCATTAATGAAAAGGCTCAGAACGTAAAAAGATTGTCATTTTCCAGGTGAGCACAACAGTTTTGACTAGTCAACATCAACCTGAAGCTCCATAAGGTGGATGACAAAAAAAAACACCAACCAAACAAACCCAAAAGAACAGACTAACTGCAATTTAATTATCAGATAATAAGCATTGTGGTAGTTATTACATATTCATAAGGTCTCATACTAGAATAGCTAATGTACGTATAAAAGAAAAATAGCAAAGAGCTCAACTCCTATGTTTTCTCAAGAGAAATAACTCCTATGTTTCCATGTTTGGAATATCTCCTGGCATGGCCAAAAAGCAAGGAATAAATAAACACAATAATTCAGTGTGCCTAATGGCAAAAAATAAAAGAATTATTCACAAACAGAAAACTGGACTTTGGAGCAGATGTTTATTTAAAATACAAACAGCAACTCCTCCTTTTCCTGTTATCTCCAATTATGTGATGCAACATTTTTACCAGAAGGAGAGCTTTTTAAAAGCAGCCTTCCAGGGAGAGAATAAACAATACTATATTTGGCCAGCAGCTGCTTTTGGAGAAGGAGATGTCAGCAAAGCTGAATGTTGTTTAAAGGAAACCAATTATCCAGCTACCTTTCACTTGGATCAGAGTAAATAAGGCACTTCCCTATTTGCACTGAAATGTTTTGTCTAGGACTTAAATATTAGATATTAGTCAGATATTTCACTTCCTGTCATTTGCCATGTGGAGCAAATGGATTTAAAGAAGTAGTCGTGTTTGATTTTGCTGCCAGAACCACTTTAGGTCATCCCGTGCTTCACCAAGCTGTTGCTTCTTTGCTTATTCACCAGCCACTATTTATTGTGTTCAGTTTAAAGCAGTGTTGACAGACACATGAAAACCCAGAGAACCTAGTGACATAGAGGGTGGTTGCATGTGTTGACTTCATGCAAATGGTCAAACAATTGAAAGTTTATGAGTAATGTCTCATGTAGAATTTGAAATAATGCAGATGCTCCCAATTTTTGAAAATTGTTTTTAAGGTTGGCAAGCCGAGTGAACTGTATACAACTGGTTTATGCTGTTACCCCACGGTGATTTGCTGCTAAGACTGGAGTAGCAGCAGCCCTTTGTCAGGCTGGGGTTTCCCTGAGTTAGAGCTGCAGGTGTCTGTAGTGACGACTCTGTACTTACGTTAACATTTTCTGTTTTATAACTTGAAATATTTTTACATTCTGAAGCAATCTCAACACTCATTACATGGAGGTAACAATGCTAGGGCTGAAAAATAGGCCAGAAAATGAACCATTTTAGAGTCAACTTCGGATGTGCTCTCATGTCACCAAGAAGGCCAAACAACTCCCACGATACATTTTTGAGTGAGTATTCCACGAAATGTTAGTGATAACCTTGAGAAAATAAAAAGCAGCGTTAAAGCAAATAAAATGCAATCGTTGTAGATTTTAAGGAAGCATCTCCATACTTGATGCTTACTTCTGTGCAAAAAAACAGCATTGAGTTGTGCAAGTTCTATATAAAAATCAGTATATGATTTTCACAGAAACAGTTTTTAGAAAATAATTCTGGGACAACACAGGTTTGATGATTCTCTAAATGTTTGTTTATCCAACAAATATGTCCTGACCACGCATTACGAGCCAGACACTGTGCTAGGATGTGAGGACACAGTTCAGCGACACAGACTCATTGTAGGGGAGACGGGTTACATGCAAGTAAAGAAATGTAATGGGATGTTAGACTGGGACTCTTCCTGCACGTTCTTACTGAGGCCAATCAGATGGTTATAGTTATCAGAATTCCATATCTGACATGCAGATTTACAAAGAAGTGATTTTAAGAACCTGTCCCACAACTTTTAGGCCCAGGATGAGCTACACAATTTCCAGAGCCCAGTGCAAAATGAGAAGGTAGGGCTTCTTGTTAAAAACTCACCAGGAAATTTTAGCAGCAGCAGACTGTTAAAACCAAGCACAGGGCCCTTCAAAGTGGGGGGTCCTGTGTGACTGCACCAGCCACATGCCTATGGCTGGACTTGTGCAGGTCCTTCATCCAAAGAAAAGAAAAAGGCTTCAGAGTGGAGAGGAGAGATTTTGGGGTGGTGATCTTTGCAGAGCTGTGCTGTACTTCAAAAGTGTTCCCTTATAACCCAAGTCTAAGGGGAAGTGCTTCAAAGGCTCCCCTTGAAAAACTCTGAAGACGTTTCGTGCCATTGTGAAACAGAACCGGTGCCTGCTTGAGGCATGAAGAAACGTAAGAACTGTGACTGGGAGCCTAACTCCTGCCCACCAGATCTGCAAGACAGAACACTGCGAGGGGACCCACTTGCACGTCTAGCGCTTGTGGGACCTGGAGTTGATTGTTTGCCTAACTGGATTAGCACCAAGAGGGAGAACAAAGGCTAGAGAGGGCAGATTTGGGTCAGTCTGCACTTGCCAAATGGCATTAAGCCTACCTCTAAAACTAGGATAATGGCGTCTCTTCCTGCCTTTTAGAATAGCCAGGCCTGTATTGCACATCCTCCAAGCTCTTTGTAGAGTTAAAGTTTAATATATTGTGAAATATTTTTGATATGAACTGTAAATAGCCATATACACTGCCACCATGCATCCATAACCCAATGTCTTTATTACTGTATGTTTGAAACCCTCAATGTATCTGTCCCTAGTCACATCTCCTTTTCCCCCAAAAAAGATTTTTTCTTTATACTTTTTCAGTTTTATAATTTCACCTGTCTATCATTTCTATCGCTCTGTTTATCTGTCTGTCTTCATTATCATCATATTATATGCTTTAATGCTTTACATAAAGGATATGAAAGATCCTGAAATTTATTTAGTTTGGCTTTGGGAGATTATTTGTGTTGATAAATGTAGCTGTAGTTCATTTGCCTTCACTGCTATAGAGTATTCCATTGCTTGACTCTACCGCAATTCATTAATCTCTTCTATTCCTAGACACTAGTTTCTCATGTTTTGCTTTTATGAACAATGCTGCTATAAGTTTTATTCTACAGAAACAATTGTTTCTATTTGCTCCTGTGCAAGAGTGTTTTGTTCTGTTTTGTTTGGCTGATCCGTATCTCAGAGACCTGACCCACATAGGTTGCGTTTCCTAGACTCCTGTGTCACCTGGCTTGCTTCTGGACTTAGCTAATGGGAGGCCCTGCCAGGAGAGTGGGGACAGAGGGAGGAGAGAAGATAGAGTGCTTATCTCTCTCCAGTTCAGGTGGTGTCACTTCTGCACCTCTGGCTCCCACTGCTCAGGTCTACCCTGGTTCTGATTCTCTCCAGAGGCTCCAACTCACTCATGCCTTCCGTAGCACCCCTTTTTTTTTTGGTCTCTGTAGACTGGGGTGGTAGTGGGTTCTGAAGTGTTTAGTCCCTGTGTACTGTTTCACTTCTCAGCTCTTTCAATCCCCAGGCAACCAATTTCTTAGATTAAATCCCTTATATTTTAATATTTGTAATGTTTTTGGTTTTCCTGTTACATCCTAATAGATAGGTTGTGCAAATTCAACTACAAATTATTCTCCAAAGTGGGCATACCGATTTATACTTCTACCAACAGTGTATAAGAATTCCCATATTAAGTATTGTCAGACTTTTTAAGTTTTGCTAATCTTACTGGTCTGAAACAATGTTTCCCTGAGGTTTTAGTTTCCTTCTCTTGATCTGAGGGTCTTTCTATATATTACTGACAATTCAGGTTTTCCTTCTGATGAATTGCTTGTTTGCCTGTTTATTTGATTGTTTGATGCTTATTGATTTATAGGAGTTGCTTATATTCTACATGAAAATTTTGTGGGTTATATGTGTGGCAGATATCTTCCTCCATCTTTTGTCTTGCCATTTTTCAGTGATGTCTTTTCATGTACAGAAGTTTCTAATTTTAATGTGGTTCTCACATAGTTTAATTGTTTCCCTGAGCTGCATGGGACAGTGTTGATGGGATTGGATTCACCAGTTAAGAGCTAAGTTGTACGACCAGGCTACCAGTATTGACAAACCCCTGCAACCCAGAAACCCTCCACAGGACATGTGCAGAGAAGTGGCTTTGCCGCTGGCTAGTCAATGAACCATACGCCAGCACTTCCCGTTAGAACAGAAGGATGAACTCAGGAGGGGAAATATGGGGGGAGCATGGAGGGTGCATGGCTTCATTGGGGGCACCTCTCAGGCTTTTCTAGCCCAATAATACTTCAGACTCAGCAGAACACAAGCCTATAGTGGGAACATGTTTCTTTCAGTTAAACAGCCAAACTTGCGAAGTTTATTGCACAGGGCAAGTCCCTGAAATGTAAGCAGGTCTGTTCCATGTAGCCAACTGGCAACATTGGCCGTTGGGCTGGAGAAGAGAACCCACAGGCCGTGTGCAGCTGGATCCTCACCCTGCCCCAGGAAGCAGATAAATCCAAGCACGACTCCTCAGCAGGCTGAGGAAAATGAGCTCAGGGCCCGCCTGCTGCTCCCCTGGCTGCACCGGCCTGCACATTCATCTCTCCCCTGGCCACGGCAGCTTCGAGCACAAACCCACTGTGACAACTGACACCCCAGAACAAAGGTCAGGAGCTCATGTAATATTTGTATTTTAGAATAGTTAGTACTTGCTTATAATATTTAAAAATTCAAACAGTATATCAAAAAGTACACAAGCCTTGCTTCTTTCTTGTCCTCATTATCTGGCATCCAACCTCTCACTTCTGTCTTCTAACATTATCCAATTCAAGCAAATATGAATATATGTTGTTATACCTCCCTGTTTTTACACAAGAATAGCATATTACACAGATTTTTTTTTTGAAAAAACAACAGATCTCGGAAATGTTTGATCAAGAATTTTAAAATCAGGCTTTAAATTAATTAAATATTTCCTATGCATTGACTCATTCTGATAACTTTCTCTTATGGTATCTCCTACCACAATTTAAATTTTTTTCTTACAAAAATCTGTGGTCTGCTACCAGTCGACGTAAGTAAGATGGGTATAAACAGGGTGGTTTTTTGATTTTTAATGTTTCAGAATCAAAAAAAGGTCATGAGATGTGTTTATTGAAGAAAATTTGGAGGATAGAGGAAAGCACAAAGAAGAAAATAAAATTTAATAATAATTCTACTAACCGGAAATATTCCAGTGATAACCATTATAGTGTATAGGAGCCAATATTTTATAATAGATATACTACATGTCTCAATAAAACAAATACAATTAACATGTATTTTAAACTGTAAAGTGGAAAAGCATTAATCAATACTTGTTTATTAACCATAAAATCACAAATGTTCAAAATCCTAGCTCATTGGTGACAACAGTGTGATGTATTGGTGTTTGTGTTAACTTGCTCTCTATATACACAGGGTACCAAAAAAATGTACACATGTTTTAAGAAAGGAAAAAACTATTAAAATTAGAATACTCACGCTGATATATACTGATAACAAAAGATGAATACAAGTTATGTGTGTACATTTTTTTGGCACCTTGTTATATTTATTTTTTCTATATATATTCCCACTGTATATGTTATTTTTAAAAGGATTCTTAAATAGGGGCACATATTGATTCTGTGCCTCGTGTAAAGAATCACATCACCTCTCTATTCAATTCAATGCATTTCAACAAGTATTTATTCACTACTTTAATTGTAATAGTAATTCCCTACATTCGTGTACAGTACCACTGTTTACAAACGTTTTACTTGCTTTTCTGAACATCACATTGAGGGAGGCAGCACTCATTCTCCTTGGCTGGATGAAGACACAGGATCACAGAGGGTAAGTGCCTCGTCCGAGGCCATGTGGCTAGTTTGGTAGAAGAGTTGTAGATTTGGATCCCAAGTCTGGTTCTCATTCCACCAGACCATGGTGCAGACAGAAGGAGGAAACACCTTACATTCCCAGATATCTTTAGGTGTACAAGGTAGTTGATGAGACAAGTTGCAAAAGCATTAGACACCAGATGAGAAAACACTTAGCCTAACAGGTGAAAATGACCACCCTCATCAGACCCTATGCACGCTCTGTTTAGTCAGTTCCCACCACTTCGCCCTGTTGCCTTACTCGGTCTTCTTCATGCATCGGTGGTACCAGCCTGGACTTTGAAATTCTTTGAGGAAATGCTCCGATGAGAAGTTAGGAAGAACTTCGACTGACTTGTGATTCTCAGAGTTTCAGATTGCAGGCAAGGCAGACAATGTGCACATCTCTAGCAATGGACATTTTTTAATGTAAAAGTGAGAATTACACCTTAATTGTGTTTTTCCTGTGGCTTAAAAGTGCTTTGCACCTGTTCATTCAAATGTTCATTTACTCATTCAAGTTTGAATTCAGTAAGCATGTCCTCAATGTCCTAGAGCACGCTGCTCTCTCTAGAGGAGGACAAGATCAATAAAAGATGAGTTATTCCTTTAAGGATCTCCATTTCCACATGATTCGTCTGGTTACTCAAGCAACAGACTTCGAATCCAGTGTTATTAGAGGACACGCAATCCACACTTTCAACCTAGACACAACTGGGGGGACAGCTCTGTGAAGGTATCCCATAGCTAAAGCACAGGCCAAGAGCTTTTCATTTCGTTTTGATAGCGCAGTCACTTTTTAAAAAACATGATGTTTTTATTTTTCAATTACAATTGATGTACAATATTATATTAGTTTCAGGTGTACAATATAGTGATTAGACATTTATATAACTTATAAAGTGATCACCCCGATAAATCTAGTACCCATCTGACACCATACGTAGGTATTACAATATTATTGCCTATGTTCCCTATCCTGTGCTTTACATCCCTGTGACTATTTGTAACTACCAATTTGTAGTTCTTAGTCCCTTCATCTTTTTCACCCACCCGCCAACGCCCCTCCCATCTGGAAACTATTAAATATTCTCTATATCTATGAATTTGTTTCATTTTGTTTATTTTGTTTTTTAGATTCCACGTATAAGTGAGATCATACGGTATTTGTCTTTCTCTGTCTGACTTATTTCACTTAGCATAACACCCTCTGTGTGCATCCATGTTTTTGCAGATGGCAAGATTTCATTTTTTATAGCTGAGTGTAATATTCCACTGTATAAATGCACCACTTTTTTTTAGAAAACAATGTTACCTTTAATGAACACTTTGTTTTTCTTTTTTAAAAATTTATTGGGCTGACATCGGTTAGTAAAATTATATAGGTTTCAAGTGTACATTACTATAATACATCATTTATATATTGCATGTGTGTTCACCACACAGGCAGTTCTCCTTCCATCATCATATATTTGACCCCCTTTATCCTCTTCTACAATCCCCTCCTTCCCCTCTCATAACCACTAAACTGTTGTCTGTGGTATTTGTTTTCTTGTTCATTTGTTGCTTTCAGTTTTATATCCCACATATAAGTGAAATCATATGGTTCTCGACATTTTCTGTCTGACTTATTTCACTTAGCATGATAATCACAAAATCTATCCATGTTGTCGCAAATGGCAATATTTTATCTTTTCTTATGTCTAAGTAATATTCCATTGTATATATTTATATACACGTACATACCACATTTTCTTTGTCCATTCATCTATTGATGGACACTTAGGTTGCTTCCATATCTTGGCTATTATAAATAATGCTGCAATGAATATATGGTTATATATGTCTTTTGAATTAATGTTTTGGGTTTCTTTGGATAAATACCCAGAAGTGGAATTGCTGGGTCCTTTTTTGTCTCTTGTTGTAGCCTTTGTTTTAGAGTCTATTTTGTCTGATAAGTATTGCTACTCCAGCTTTTTTTGTTTGTTTGTTTTCATTTTCATGAAATATCTTTTTCCATCCCTTTACTTTCAGTCTGTGTGTCTCTCAATCTGAAGTGAGTCCTTCAAGGGAAACATATGTAAGGGTCTTGTTTTCTTATCCATTCAGCTACCCTATCTTTTGATTGAGCATTTAATCCATTTACATTTAAAGTAATTGTACATAGATATGTAGTTATTATTATTTTATTATTTCTACTTGAGGATTTTTTTCTTCTTAAAAAAGTACCTTTACCATTTGTTGTAATACTGGTTTGGTGGTGATGACCTCCTTTAGCTTTTTTTGGGAAGCTCTTTATTTCTCCTTCAATTTTAAATGATAGCCTTGCTGGATAGAATAATCTTGGTTGTAGGTCCTTGCTTTTATTTACTTTGACTATTTTGTACCAATCCCTTCTGGCCTGCAAAATTTCTGTTGAGAAATCAGCTGACAGTCTTATGGGAGCTCCCTTGTAGTTAACTAACTGCTTTTCTCTTGCTGCTTTTAAAATTCTCTCTTTGTCTTTAACCTTTTGCATTTTATTATAATTATTATGTGTCTTGGTGTGGGCCTGTTTGAGTTCATCTGTTTGGGACTCTGTGAACTTCCTGGGCTTGCATGTCTATTTCTTTCACCAGGTTAGGGAAGTTTCCATCATTATTTCTTCAAATAGATTTTCAGTTCTTTGCTCTCTCTTTTCTCCTTCTGGTACCCCTATGATGTGAATGTTGGTATGCTTGATGTTGTCCCAGAGCCCCCTTAAACTATCCTCATTGTTTTTGGATTATTTTTTCTTTTTGTTGTTTTGATTGGGTGTTTTCTGCTACCTTATCTTCCAAATCGCTGATTCAATCCTCTGCGTCATCTAATCTGTTGATTCCCTCTAATGTATTCTTCATTTTAGTTATTGTGTTCTTCAATTTTGACTGGTTCTTTTTTATGTTTTCTATCTCCATTTTTATGTCTCCTATCTCTTTGTTGAAGTTCTCACTGGGATCATTGAACATCCTTATAACCAGTGTTTTGAACTCTGCATCTGGTAGATTGCTTGTCTCCATTTTGTTTACTTCTGGAGTTTTATTCTATTTCATTTGGGACATGTTTCTTTGTCTCCTTATTTTGGCTGCCTCCATGTATTTGTTTTTATGTATTAGGTAAAGCTGTTATGTCTCCTGGTGTTGGTAGAGTAGTATTATGTAGTAGGTGCACTGTGGGGCCCAGTGGGGCCCAGTCTCCCTGGTCACCTGAGTTGGGTACTCCACATGTGTCCTTTGTGTGGGTTGTGTTTGCCCTCCTGTTGTAGTTGAGCCTTGTTTTCTCTTGGCATGTCAGTGGGAGGGATTGACCCTCAGGCTGATTGGTCATGAGGACTGGCCATAACTACAGTGAAGGAGCTATTGTGCAGGGGCTGATCCTATGGAACAGGATTCACTTAAGTGGCGCTCTAGTCCCTGCTGAATCTGCTCTTTGGATGTGTCATTTGTGGAGGTGGTTGGGTGGTGCTCTGGTGTGGTCTGAAACTGCCCACTGGGTGTGTCGGTTCTGGGGCTTCTTTGAAGGGCTTCTGGTGCAGGCCACTGTCAGCTACTGCCTGTGCCCTGCCCAGAACCAATTAGTACCAGCTGCAAAGAGATCTGCAGATGTTTGCCATTTGTTGTTGGCTTAAAGGTGCCTGGGAGCAGTTAAGCTGCAAACTGAAACTGGCTTCCGTTAATGCTGGGCTTGGGGCTGCTTAGCAAGAGGTATGGGGCACATTGAGGCCAGTGATGCTTGTATGGGGTTTGTGTACCATTGAGCAGTTTTAGGACAGTCTGTAGGATGAGCCAAGACAAGTTGTTTGTATGGAAAAGCCACTGGAATCACCATAGGTGGGCCCACAAGTTGGGAGGGATGGGGTCTTGAGGAATCATCAGGGTGGGGTGAACAGTGGAGCTTCAGATAAGTTGCCCTCCTTTGTGTGCATGCTAGGAGGGTAGAGGGATCAACAAAGAAAAAATGGCTTCTGCCAGCACTTTTGTCTGGGAAAAAGCTGCCCCACTAGCCCTTGCTCTGAAGCCAGAATATTCAGGTCCTCGTTGTATGTCCCAGGAGCCTTTCAAGCTGCTGCCCCAGTGCTGGAGCTCAGAGTGAGTGAGTCCATCAGTGAGTAAGTTTATGTGTGGGCCCTTTAAGAGGAATGCGTGGGACTCCAGTAGCCCTTATCACACTCAGCTGGTTTTTACAGCCAGAAGTTATGGGGATTTCTCTTCCCAGCACAGAAACCCTGGGCTGGGGAGCCTGGTGTGGGATTGGGACCACTCGCTTTCATGGGGACTCTCCACAGTCAAGATATCCTTCCCAATTTTTAACCACCACACATGGCTGTGGGACCATCCCGTTTTGTGTCTCTACTCCTCCTACCCGTCTCAACATGGCTTCTTCTATACGAGGTTTGACAATTAAGTTCACGAACTTGTTGCAACAATGTTGCTAACCATTTTGATATTAGAGGGATTATTCACTATGAATCTGTACCAACTGGACAAACAGTTGAACAAGTTTACTATTTGGAAGTGCTGAAAATGCTGTGTGAAAAAGTTAGACGACCTGAACTTTTTGCCAACAATTCAGGGCTCTTGCATCAGGACAATGCACCAGCTCAAGTGGCGCTGTCTGTGAGGGAGATTTTAGCCAGTAAACAAATAACTGTATTGGAACACCCCCCCTACTCACTTGATCTGGCCCCCAGTGATTTCTTTCTTTACCTGAAGATAAACAAAATATTGAAGGGAAGACATTTTGATAACATTCAGGACATCAAGGGTAATACGACAACAGCTCTGATGGCCATTTCAGAAAAAGAGTTCCAAAATTGCTTTGAAGGGTGGACTAGGCCTTGACATGGGTGCGTAACTTCCCAAGGGGAGAACTTCGAAGGTGATCATAATGATATTCAACATTGAGGTATGTAGCACTTTTTCTAGGATGAGTTTTCAAACTTGATTGTCTGACCTCGTATATCCTTAGTTATAGGACTTCTGTTTATTTAGCTTTCATAGTTTTTCAACGATGGTTGTTTTGTAGTTTAGTTGTAATTTTGAGGTGGTCGTGGGAGGAGGGGAGCACAGTGCTTATCCACTCCACCATCTTGACTGGAAGATCTCTACCACAGTCACTCTTGTGAAGATAAGGTCTTTGTTCTAGGTCCAGGACTGAAGGCAGTGTACAAAACAGCCCATATAGGGTGCAGGAGGAAAATATTTGTATGTATCCTTATAACATTTCATTTATTGGGAATGTATTTTATATGATGTATAATATGTTAGTGTTATTACATTAGTGTACAGATGTACTTTATGAATCCATACACATGTTATGTGCTCAATAGCATTTTATTGATGAGGTTGGTAATCAAGAATTTGGGCTTTGCTGTTCTAAAACCATAGCTACACTGTTTCTCCTTCTTAAAAGTATAGAAAACTCTGTGGGAAACTCATTTGGGAAGCTTTCCAAAGTCATTGGGTTCAGATTTGGACTGATGGCTGAGGAGATAATTATGCAAGTTCTCTCGAGTGGTAAAGTTCAAGTAAGGTCTTACAGATTGTGCCAAATTTTCTCTCTAACACAGAAAGGATAGATTTCTTCTTAGCTGAACAAGCTCTTCCTTCCTGTCAGCATCCTGAGTTTTAAGAGCTTACTGTTTTCCCTCATACTTGGAGAATCCATTTTATGTTTGTTGTTGGAGCTCTTCTCCAGAGTTACTTTTCACATATTTTCCCAAATAATCACCATACGTTATCAACCCTATTCACTCCTTGCACCTCATGAGAGCTGGAGTTGGAGGAGCATCAGCTGGGTCTTGAGTTCCCATCTCTGCTATGGCCTGATTTTTACAGTTGGCAATAGATGTCAATCAGGGTCCCCCATTTATCAACTGCAGAGCATTCTACTAACTTCGCTGCAAAGTATAAGCTTGTCTAATTAACCCAGTGTCTGTGTATCGAACACTCATTGCCTACTTTCTTAACCAGGACTCTTTTCTGCTGCACCATAGTGGATTTCAGGATTGCAGATTATTTTTCATTTTCATCTAAGTATTCTATTTTCTTCTTTCTCCATTCTGCCTCTACTTGCGTGCCAGTGATATCATAGAAATAATTGATAACTTCTGCAACATATACATTGTATTTCACTAAAAGAATTACTAGTCTATGATAATTGAAAAAGTAATTACATAGGGAACATGGATTGTGATTATTTGAACCAAAAAGATTGTTAAAGACAGATTCTTTTTTTATCGTCTTGTTGTATGATCAGTTTGATAAAAAATTCATTTTTTTCAACAGTTTCAGAAACCAGGTGTAGCATAATGTGAATTTTACTTGAAGTATCTCTTTCCTCCAGTTGAAGCCTTTAATGAAGTCCTTTCATGGCATATCTGTGTTTTGAGATGGGATTTAGAAAAATTGCTCATCTACATTAGAGATAAGCCAGGTGATCCTGGCAAACATCCACACCTGGCTTCAGATAAGAATTCTGAGCTTATCAACTCCCAGGGCCTGTGCGGGGCCAAGGCAGGCTGGAAAAATAATTTTTGGGTTGGCCATTCTGGGGGATCTTTTCTTCCAAGGCAAATATGGGAAACCTGTCCTTGATGCTAAAGTATAATCACATGTGAATGACAGCTATAATTAGATAGGGAAGGCTAACTGCTGCAAAAGACAGACCCTATGCTGTATAATGGCTCAAACACAATAGAAATTTACCCTGGGACAGCACTAGGTAATGAAAAGGATGGCAGGAAGGCTCTCCTGCAGCCAATCTTTCAGCGATTTAGACTGGTGTTGCTCTAGCATCTTCAACCTGTGTCTTCCAGAATTGCCCTAGGAGGCATTTACATTCCAGTCATTGAGAAGGCAGATAAAACCATGAAGAAATGTGCAAGGCTAGGTCTGGACGTGGCACACCTCACTTCTCTTCACATTGGCTAGAACACAGTCATATGGCCACGCATAACTGCAAGCAAGGTAGGGAAATGAAGGCTAGTTGTAACTTAAAGAAGAAAAAGAGAATATGGGTACTAATCTCTCTCACCACATTCTTACCATTTGGGTCATGGGAAAATTTAGTTCAAAGTCCCCTTTTACCAACCAGTGAGAATTGTGTATTCAAAGGTAGCTCTGGGATCCCTTTCCTAGGTGGAGTGGGTGCCCTATCATTTTATGGAGGATGACAAACCTCTTCTGATAGAAGTAAATGTCACAGAGTGGATTTGGGCATTTCATGAAAGGTTTTCAGATGATCAGCAAATCTCTACTGGAGGAACAAGAAGGGGTGACCTTCCTGGAACAGCACACACAAGTGTAGCTATCTCTCTTCTTGCTGGAGCCCGTGATCCAGTGTTCCCAAGTGTCTGAAAAGCTGACAAACACTGCCTTTTCACTTGAGCCAGGGAAATTGTGGTCTTATCTTTGCAAATAAAAATAATTCTTCTGCTGCAATTGCCTACTTGTTATTTGGAAAGACAGCAGGGATTCCTTAGCAAGAAAGGCCCGGCAATCTGCCTCAAAGAGGGGCCAGTAGATGTTTTGGGCAAATGCCGGGAGGCTTTCATCTTTTGGAGAAAGTAATACATAGGGCATCAGCTGAGTTTCCATTTCAGTGCAACTTAAGCCTGAGTGATAAAGGCAGCCGTGATCTGTGAACCTTATATTACATAACCCTCATGTGATTCATGGTGACTATTTATAGTTTTCCATTGTGTGGGCCCTGGACTGGGTTACAGGGATGCAGCTTTCTTCCTCTCCAGCGTCCCAGGAGGAGAGCAAAATGACTCTGCATTAATTTCAAGCTTCCATCTAGCCTAGGTCTTTCAAAACTGTTCTTGTTTTATTGTCAAAAATAATTTTGGCTTCTGCCTTACCCTAAAGTTCGATTGTTCGTTCATTCATTCATTCAACAAATATTTAGTAAGTGCCTTCTAGGCACTGGGGACACAAAGTTGAATAAAACACACCTGCAGTGGAGGCAAGGGGTTGAAAGACCCAATCCCAGACCAATTAAAACAAAGTATCTGGAAGTGTGTTCTGGTCATAGGTGTGTTTTAAAATCTCCCCAAGAGTGCAGTGTGCAGCTAGGATTGAAAATCATTAGATTTTGTAGACACTGAAGCCAGAGGAATGCATAAGGTTTGATATTCTTAGGAGGAGGACTAGAAGAAGAAACAAATAAAGAGGAAGTCCTAGGTGGGTGTTGCAGAACAGTACAGAGAGAATTGTAAGTTGCTTGATATGGAGAAAGAGAAATCACTTTGGTGTTGGATCAACCTAGGGTGGAATTTCAGCCTTTCTATCTTGTAGCTTGTGATGCTGGACAAACATTTAACGTCTCTGAGTCTCTGTTTCCTCCTTTTAAAAATCAAGATAATAATCTTCTAATCTAGGATTGCTGTGAGCATTTCACTTAAGTGCCTGTTGTGCAACAAATCTCCATTTTTAAATTATTATTATTTGAAATTCAGGAGGAAAGGTTAAGCATAAAAAGGTGAACAGTTAAAGCTATGCGTATGGGTCCTAAGCAGGTCTCTCTTGCTGCCCAAAGAGGGAGAAGGCCACCATATATATGTGAGTATCTGAGGCCAGGGCTCCATATGGTGCATCTTCCTTGGGGAAAAAGAAATCATTATTTTTATTTTAAAACTAACATAAAAATGTTGACTAGAATGCCAAATTTGTGTCAGTTAATTCAGATAACAATTAAACTTCATATGTTTTGTAAAGACCTGCCCTCATCCCCCCTTCTGGAGGACACTTGGGGATTACTCAGCCTCCCTGAGGGTACCATTCACTCGTCTCTGACATTAGCATCCCCTGGCCTTCAGGCAGAGAGCAGAGCCTTGAGCATCATAAAGGTCTCACTATTCTGAGGCCATTCAGAGGCCATTCTTTCTGGATATTTAAGTAACCCCTGTTAGCATTTTTTCCAGTGATACACTATGCACACATAAGCACATATATATTTGGTATATGCTTTTTCTTTTTGTATTTGTAATGCAAATGGCAGCACATTCTACCCATTGTTTTAAGCCCTGAATTTCACCTTAGCGATATACTTTAGAGATTATCTATCTCAACCCATAAAGAGCTTCATCCTTTATGTTTTATAGCTGCTCAGTATTCTTTTATGTGGAAGTATAATAATTTATTTAACCAACATTCTGTTGATGGTTTCAGCCTTTTGCTATTTAAACATTGCAGCAACGTGTGACCATGTACATAAGCCGTTTTGCATATGGGAGCATCTTTTGTTCTATAAATTCCTGGAAGTGGAACAGCTGGGTCAAAAGATATATGCTATTACAGATTGCTGTTCACAGAGGTTGTTCTAATTTCCACTTCTACCAGCAATGTAGGAGAACGCCTATTTACCAGCACCCTCACCAACACTGAAAGTTTAATTTCCACCAGCCAGGTGCAAAACAATACTTCCGAGAGTTACAAAGTGCAGCATTCTGATGGTGAGTGACGTTGAACTCTTTTTACATGTTTAAGATCCATTTGGGTTTTCTTTACTGGGATGAGTTGGTTCATATAATTTGCCTATTTTATTTTTTTAAAGATTTTTTATTGGGAAAGGGGAACAGGACTTTATTGGGGAACAGTGTGTAATTCCAGGCCTTTTTTCCAAGTCAAGTTGTTGTCCTTTCAATCTTAGTTGTGGAGGGTGCCGTTCAGCTTCAAGTTGTTGTCCTTTCAGTCTAGTTGTGGAGGGCACAGCTCAGCTCCAGGTCCAGTTGCCATTGCTAGTTGCAGGGGGCACAGCCCACCATCCCTTGCGGGAGTCGAACTGATAACCTTGTGGTTGAGAGGACGCGCTCCAACCAACTGAGCCATCTGGGAGCTCAGCAGCAGCTCAGCTCAAGGTGCCGTGGTCAATTTTAGTTGCAGGGGGTGCTGCCCACCATCCCTTGTGGGAGTCGAGGAATTGGAACGGGCAACGTTGTGGTTGAGAGGATGCGCTCCAACCATCTGGGAGGCAGCTCAGCTCAAGGTGCCGTGTTCAATCTTAGTTGCAGGGAGCGGAGCCCACCATCCCACGTGGGACTTGAGGAATTGAACTGGCAACCTTGTGGTTGAGAGCCCACTGGCCCATGTGAGAATCGAACTGGCAGCCTTTGGAGTTAGGAGCACGGAGCTCTAACTGCCTGAGCCACCGAGCTGGCCCTCATTTGCCTATTTTTAATTTGGGTCATTGGCTTGTTCCTTGTTGCTTTTAAGGAATTCTTCATATATTTAGGCAAATTAGCATGGTGTCTATTGCAAATTTTTTTTTTCTTCCATTTTTGTCATTTGTCTTTTCTTATTCTGCAGAAATTGACTTCTGTTGTGTTTTATATGTGTTGTAAATATATATTCTTCACTCTGACAACATTGTGACATCATTGTTTTTTTATGTGTGTCATAAATATAAAGATATTCTTCACTGTGAGATTATTAAATAATTTTCTCATTGTTTCTTGTATTACTTGTAATGTGCTATTCTTTTTTTACATTTAAATTTTTGTACGACTTGGAATTTTTCCTGATGTAAAGTGTGAGGTCTGGAATTCAACTTTATTTATCTTTACATGGCAATCCAGTTGTCCTAAGGCCTTCAATTGAATAATCTATTTTTTCCCCATTGAGTTGAGATATTATTCTTTAAGCTATATTAAACTTATCACATACTAAATTTCCATATGTCCTTAGGTCTGTATCTCTGGACTTTCTATTCTCTTTCTTTCATGTATTCACATATCAGCAGTACACATTTTAATCATTTCATAATATGCTTTAATTTCTGGTTTGGAAAATAACCTGGTAATTATTCTTTTTCAGAATTTTCTTGCCACTTTTGCTTATTTATTATTCCATCTAAACTTTAGAATCAACTTCTTCAGTTTAAAAAATTCACACTTTACTGGCTCTGTATAACACATTGATTAATATAGAGGGGAGTGATGGCTTGATGTGTGTTACAGTGCAGTGGTCCTGCCCCTTGGTTAGTGCGATCCAATGGATGTCAGACTCTCAGAAATATCACCAATCAGATATAACAGTACTCTGCCTGTGGAGTTGAGTGAGTGACGGGAAGAAAGGCAACTAGAAGCATATACCACTCTTTTCTGGGGAGTAGAGCAGAAAACCCTTCCATGAAAACATGAGGAGCAGATGGGTAAAGTTGTTCAAACAGTGGAATTTTAGGGGCACCGGCCAACGATTCTTCTCAGAATATAATTCAATGGCTCTTTAAAAGAGTTTGGTTTTATGATTCTGAAGATCTGGGGCACTAAAGGTGTGTGTGGAGTATTTTATCTGCTGAAAGGGCAGTGAGAGGCGGGTGTAGTGTAAAGAGCGTGAGCCCAATAGGACCGAGTTGACATCCCAGCCCTGCCGGTTGTAGGTACTTAATTTCTACAACTCTCACTTTCCTCACTACTAGAAATATTTTATAGAATTGTTAATATTAGAATTAATATATGTCAAGATTCTAGCAGAGCACCTGGCATATATTAGGTACTGAATAAATAGTTAGATGCACAAACTTGAACTACTTCACAGTTTTTCTGAAGGCCTTGGCAAACCTTTCCTATAGAGAGTGGCCCCAAAGACCAGAGAAAAAGACCTCATTTCCTCAGATCCACAGAGAAGGTATTTACAAGACAGGGCAGTCCTTTATGTTTCTGGAATTCTAAGCATTTCAGCTCTTCCTGAGCAACTTGGCTCTTGGTCTGTGATTTGCTCAGATTCCCTCCATATCTCAATGCATTGCTATGCACCTCACTTTGTAGGAATTTCTTTTTCATGGTTCCGTATTATCCTGAGATGGAGATATTTTACATATAAACAAATAGAACCTTGATACTTAAAAAAAAAGTGCTGAGTATTTTTCCTGGATATGATTTTAATATATGTGCACTTAAGAAAAAATAGAAAATTGAGAGAAACCTAATACATATGAGTTATAATGCCATGAAAGAGAAAATGTTCCTTCTGGGCTTATTTCTGTGTCTACACCCTCCTCCACGTCGACCTCAGTATTGATATTTACATCCACGTTCATGTAGACATCTATACCCATGTAGATACTCACATTGATAAGTAGGTAGGATCATATCTTTCATATCATTGGGTGTCTTGCTCTTTTAACATTACATCTTTCCCCTATGTTTTCCAAACGTTTTGGAAAGTGCAATATTTTATTGCTGCCTATTTGGTACATTTTTCTTTTAAAAGTCAAGAATTATGCAAGCAGATTTTATCTCTATTGACACTAGTTAGGGAGAGGAAATAAAGCTTGAAGGATTATTATTTATACATTTTCATTCAAATACTAAACAAATGAAACAAACAAACTATCAGTTTCTGAAAGCTTATAATTCGAATAACGGATGAAAGCTATTTAGAATAATTGTTTCTCATCCCGTTTCTAGGAAAAATTTGAATATTTTTTAGAGTGATTACTGAGTAACTTGTGTAACTCCGGTTTTAGGAGGTATCCATCAAAAAGCTAAAAGCAAGAGTTATTTCCTTCCTTCCCTTTCTAGAACACAGCGTGTTTATCCTCTCTGTGGGGGCAAAGTTGAATATTTTCTGTAAAGAAAAACAACCTAGAAATCTAGAGTGACTTGAGCCAAGTGGTAAATAAAACACAAGTAAAGTAAATCAAGAAATACTTGTGGGAGAATGAACTAGATCACTTCTGTCATTCAACCATGACCACTTTTTGCTGTGTGTCTGGTGGTTGACCACCAGATGTCACTATGGCATCTTTAATCCTAACAATCATGTAGCTGGCTGGGGGTGGGGAAAAGAACAAGGCTAGAAAATCTCACAGTTTTATGCAAAATGGAAGAGTTTTTTTTTTTTTTTTTCCTGGAAGGCAGCCAGGCTAATAAAAAATAATTTTTTTAAACCAACGCTATGAATTGAAAAGGCTTTCAAGAAACATCTGCACAGTGAAACTGTGAACTCCAAAGAAGTGCAACATCGTATTTATACTGTATAAATTAAAATAGAAAATAAAAACCCATTTGGGCCAACGTACAAAATCTCCAAAGCAAAGGCAAAATACTTCTGAAGTCAACCCATTTTCAAAATAATGGCATTAAATATGGAGGATATAATAGCTGACAACAACTGAAACCCTGCTCAGTGAAGCTTCCAACAACCAATGTCCAAAAACAAATATTGTTAATTAACCAAATTTCCCTTCAGACTCAAATTTTAGGGGAAAGAAACAAATCACTTTTAAAACCTGTAAGTTCCTCTCATGTTGCTTGGGTAAAATGATTTTCAGTTATGGCTAGCACCGTGTGCAGGATCCCCTCTATATGATACCTCTACAGGCTGGGTGATGAAAGCTGGGATTTATTCTGGATCATAATACTGAAGAATTGATAGTTCCCGAGTCATCAAAAAAACTATGTTTCTCTATTTACATGGAAGGCAAGAAAATGCCTTTAAAAATCAGCTCTACACTCAGTGAATCCTTGGATTTGAACAGCTGTCTATTGGGTGGATGGATTGTCCATCCCGCTCCCCGCCTGTAGGCACATATCCATATGTATCCTTTCCTCCCCATGGTCACAGTGCGACTGGCATACTACGGGAACCACCCAGTGTTCTCAACAGTGGCTGGTAGCCTGACACCAAAATCCCTTTCATAAGAATTTGGGATCGAGTCAGTGTAGCCCCTCTCCAGATGACCAGACAGTGACATGCAAACTCGGGAACTGTCGGTAACCATATTTCCCATCTTGCTGACCAAGAACCGCAAACATAGATCTGCAGGGAGACATAAGAATGCAGGGGCCAGTGAGCTGCATTGATGGAGAAGGGGCCTTTAGGGCATCCAGGTGTGCAGTTCCAACTTGTCCTTGAGGCCCAGAGTCATCCACTCTTGGGTTCCAAGAGAAAGCCCTATATCCTCATAGTACATAATCATTTTGTTCAACCCAACCACTCTGGTGGTTGCAATTCATTTAGTATTTTCCACCAATTTCCCTGGTTTATTGAGGGACAGTGAGAGTAACCTAGAAAGGCCTCAAGGAATGCTCTGTGATCTTTGGGTGAACTGGGTGTGTACATTAGGATTCTGATATATCACTTCACAAAATTTGTTCCTTAGACCATTAATTCTGAAAATGTTAAGAAAAATACCAAACTATTCCATAGTAAAATAAGTTTGGGAAAAATGCAAACTGTATCTCCCTCTTACAGACTTATAGTTCATGTTAATATATTAAAAGCTCTGACAAGTCCTGCAGTAAAGAAAGGGATCTAAATTTGTTTAGCCCAGAATTTCCCAAATTTATGTTATACTAGATTTCTTTTTTGGAGGGGTTAATGCTTATTGGCAAAGTTTTAGAATGTCACTTATAATGTTTGTTTAACTTTGCTTTAAAGCCAAACTGAGTTTGAGGTGGGCTCACCTTAGGAATTTTGATATGAAAGGCCCTGGGAAAAATCTCAATCCCTCACCCTCCTACTTTATAGTCCTTACCAGCCATGCAGTTAATCAAAAGGCTAGGAATGGCCCAGACATGTGGTGCTATGGGAAAGAGTGCCTTGTGGCTTCTCTTGCAGGCCCTACATTTCTCAGAGCCCTGACTTTGTGCTTTTGTTTTATGCCTTTTTTCAAAATATAATATAATATACACAAAGAAAAGTGCATAAATCACAAGAGTACAGCATGAATTGTTACAAACTGCTTCACACACGCCTATAATCAGCACCAGATAAAAAACAAAACATTACAAGCTCCCAGAAACCCCTTCATGCTCTTTTTCAATCACTTCCTGCACAAGGGTAATGACTATCTCACTTTATGCCTTTTCTTTCCAAAGAAATGTTTATATCCTGGAGGACAGAGACAGATCCTTCATCTCCTTGGATCCCTTCAGTGTCCAGAGTAGGACTTAGTGAAGGACGGTTCATTGGACTCACCTATAAGCATGAACCACAAAAGCACAAGTGCCCATCAACTCCTGTGCAGGGTAGTGGGACGCCCTGGAGTCGGACTACCTGGGTTCAAACCCCTCTTCTAGACCCCTACCTGTCTGACTATGGGCAGTCAATCGTGAGGGACTTCAATTTCCTGATTTGCATGATTAGCCTGGATGATTGGCGTGGGCCCTGAATGCCATCACAAGTACCATCTTTATGAAAAAAGAGCCAGAGGGAGATTCGATGCCCTCACACAGAGGAGAAGGTGATGGGAAGATGGAGCAGAGAGAAGTGAAGGTGTTGGCCTTGAAGATTGGAGTCAGAGTCACAAACAGGAATGCTGGCAGCCACCTGAAACTGCAAGAGGAGGCCAACTGATTTTCTCCGCAGCCCCCGGAGGGAGTGTGGCTCTGCCGACAGTGATTTGGGCCCAGTGAAACTGATTTCAGACTCTCACCTCCAGGATGGTAAAACAATAAATTTCTATTGTTTTAAGTCACCAGGTTTGTGGCAATTTGTTGTAGCAGCCATGGGAATCTAGCAGTACACTTCACCATGTGATAGGTATTGGGGAGAGAGCAATTAAGAAAAAACACCCTCCGTGGAGCTTAGATTCTAATGTGGAAGAAACAGTGAACAGATACGTAGATACACAATCTAATGTCAGATATGATGCTTGTTATATACTAAAAATAAAGCAGGGTGGCAGACGCCCATGGCGCTTGGGAGAATGGTAGAAAATGAGTTGGGCAGGGTCCGGCAGGCGGTGCAGAGTAAGGACTTTGTATTTTCTTCTAAGTATGGCTTTCGGAATTTCCAGTATATTTTGGAAGCCATTGGGCTCCTCCTCAAGTTGTCCTTAGAGGGACTCTGGACTGGGGTCAGATGTCAGATGTTCCTGTACTGATTTAGGCCTTAATTTGCTGTGCTCTTGGGAGATTTCTTTAGCCGCTCTAAATGTTAATATCCTTAACCCAGGTTACAGTACCTACTTTATAAGGCTCTTTCTGTTAAAACGAGAAACCAGTGCTCACAGCCTGTTCTGAACTGGGAAGCCACGGTCAGAAACACGATGGCTCTTCTGACCACGGCGATCCTACACGGGACCACTAGAGGGAGGCGGGCGAGGCTACCAGCACAGAATTGAAATGCACAGAATAAGACTGAGGGCATGTTGTTTAAAACAAAACAAAACAAAACAAAACAACCTTCGCTCACTCTCATGATCTGCCTCTAATTATACGTAGGGCTAGACTCTGAACCACACACATTTCAGCCAATCCTAGGTGGCCCAGGCTCCCTTTTTCACCCACAAAGCAGTCAAGCCACAAGCGAGGCACTTTCAGACCAGAGAAGTGGAACGAAGAATCACTGATACAGTGTCCCACCCACTTCCCCTGTCATCAAAAGCCTCCTGGAATAGAGAAGCAGTTTATGTTAACATTCCCTGCCAACAGCCCTAACTCCTGATGGCTAAAGCTAAGATTTGACGCAAGCGCCTCTCTAAATTTTTCCGAGAATAATTTTGTAATTGCTCTTTTCTCGTTCACCGTTAGAGGCAAGCTAACTATCCTCTTTCCCCCACATCAAAGTCGAAACAAAATAATTTGGTGTTCATGTAATGAAAATCTCAATTTCAGGGGTCTAAAGGCCCTTTTAGAAAAATTATGAGGGGAGGTAAATTTTAGAGGCATTTTCAACACATATTGTTAATGCAATATAAGGCTATAATAAGAACCATTAAGAGACTTCTTTTTCCTCTGTTTAATCCTTCTAACATGTAAATCCAGAAGCTGAAGATGGAATATCTAGAAAAAGATTCACTCATGTGTTCATTTAGTAAACTGTTTTCAACTCTTTATTTTGACACAATTTCTGCCTAACAGAAAAGTTGTACAAATCATGCAAAGAATTTCTGAATTTCCTTTTCCCAGATTCCAAATATTAACATTTTACCACGTTTGCTCTCTTCACTCTCTTCTCTCCTCTCTCTCACATTTTCTGAACCATTTGAGAGTTGTAGCAGAAATGACACCTTTCCCCTATTCACCGTATATTTCCTAAAACAAGAACATTCTCTTCCATAACCTCTGTACAATGATCAAAATCAAGAAATTAACATTAAGACAATATTATTTTCTAATCTACAGATTTTATTCAGGTGTTTCCACTTGCTATTAATATTATTTTATGCTAAAAGAAACTCCGAGATGACACCCATTTCTTGCTATTGCTTTTTCTTTCTTGATATTGACATATTTGAAAAGTACAAGCAAAATATTTGGTAGAATGTCAATGTTGGGTTTGCCTGATGTCACTGTATGATTAGATTCAGGATATGTATTCTTGTTAGCAATACCATAGAAATGATGTGTCTTTCTCAGTACATCACATCAGGAAGCATGTGATGTTAATTTTGATTTGTCCCATTGCTGGTGACATTAACTTTGATCACTTGTAAGGTGGTAGTAAACATATTATGAAAGCTATAAAGTATATTACATATTAGCATATACAGTATATAAGCTAAACATAAGAGCTAAGTATAAAAGTGAAATATGAAATAATATAATTGTGTTAGGCTCAATAGTTCTTAAACTTCTGGTCTCAAGAATACCCTTTTAAAAATTATTGAGGGTCTCAAAGAGCTCTTATTTATTTTAGTTATATTTATCAATATTTACTGTATTAGAAATTAAAACTGAGAAATTGAAAAATATTGACTTATTACTTTATTTAATAGTAACAATAATAAACCTGTTATATAGTAACACAAATAATATGTTTCATGAAAAATAAGTATTTTACCAAACAAAAAATTAGTCAACAGAATGTCGTTGTTTTATGTTTTTGCAAACTTCTTTAATGTCTGGCTTAATAGAGAGCAGCTGGATTCTC
This sequence comes from Rhinolophus sinicus, assembly GCF_057876585.1. Taxonomy (NCBI): domain Eukaryota; kingdom Metazoa; phylum Chordata; class Mammalia; order Chiroptera; family Rhinolophidae; genus Rhinolophus; species Rhinolophus sinicus. The sequence goes on from NC_142515.1 coordinate 40,975,916, forward strand.
ATATCTGATTCTGGATTCAATCTGTTGCAATATGTTTTTCAGTTGAGTATATGAAGAAAAAAATACATATGTAATACATATAAAAAAATGCATATGTAATTGGAAAAGGAAGGGATATTTTAGAAGCCTTTCCAGATGACTGTAGATAATCTCTGATACTATACCAAAACTCAGTGAGTGATAGTTTCTAAAAGGTTAGTTGCAATGTAAAATCTGAAACCATATCAATGAACATTTTGTACTCTGTTATGTCAGAATTCACTGATTTATCACCTACTTTGAATGGATCTTTCACCCGTACATGATTTTGTAAACATCATGCACTGGTTATTTGGAAAATATTGGCTCCCTGAGTTATACATATCTTCCAAATGTTACCACTTCTTTCTGTAATAACCTAAAATAAAAAATAAAAAAAAGATAAAATCACATTTGTTACTATTACCACTGAGCTCTTCAGAAAAGTGTTTAGATACTGAGAAGCTGTGAAATTCACAGTGGTGGATACAAATTTGAATATTTACTTTAAGGCCCAAGTTTTTATTATTGGCAACAAATATAGACAGTTGTTTTCTCTGAAGTGACAGGTTTACTTTATCTATTTTGAGAAAATGTCCACTAAATTCCCAACTCTGAATAACCATAGTTTGTCAGTTGTTCTTTCAAGTAAAAATGGTGTTATATGAAAAAAGCCACTAGTTCAGCTCACAACTCAAATAATTGCACAAGTGCTTTTCTGGGACAACCACTGTACTTCAATACACAGTGGAAGTGCTTTATGCACGCTCCCCATTCATCACACAGAATACTGAGAAGACGAAAATTCAAGGGTCAAGATTTAACAAAGTTAATAAATTTTACTGCTTAATCAATCAAGTGTTAAGTAAAACTTGCATTTAAACCCCACCCCCACCCCCCAAAAAAAGCAAAAGTGCATAGCATTGAACATTACAATGACCACTACTACAATATGGAGCTACTACCGTGATCTGTGATAAGGTACCAGTAGTTTTACAACCATTGGTTTCATAATTTGTGCTAATTTCAACATAGTGAGAAAGGCAAATAATGTCTTAATGTTATTATAAAAATACTCTGACCTAAAAGGATCTTAAGGACTCCGTCTAGGGACCATTCTTTGAGAAGACAGTGAAACACAAGCATCATATGTATACATGTTCTGTCTCCCACAAACTTAACATCTGGTTGAACCAGCAGACCAGCTGACAAGGCGCAGGTTGGGGGAAGAGCCTGTAGGTAGACATAAGTTATTGGTTACATTTTAGTTCTTGTGTGACTGGAGGTTGGTGGTATTATAAATATGTGCTGTCCAATATGGTAGCCACTGGCCACCTAAGAATACTGATCACTTGAGATGTAACGAAACCGAATTAAGATTATGCTTTAAATGTAAAATGTAGAAAACAAAACAAAAACATTTTGAAGGCTTCCTATGGAAAAAAAAAGAATGTAAATATTTTAGTAATTTTTATATTGGTTATATGTTGAAGTGATAATCTTTTGGACATATTGGTTCAATAACATATATTATTATAATTAACTTCACCTGTTACTCTATACTTTTTTTAAATGGGACAATTAGAAAATTGAAAGCAACATATGCGGCTTCCATTATGTTTCTACTGGGTAGTACTGTTATAAATAAATATACAGATAAAATACTGATTATAAAACAAGACCAGTGATGGTAATACATTACAAACCAAGGATTATTTTTCCACTAATTCTGTGCAGATGAGGTCAGGGCAAAAAAAGGGCATTTATTTAAACAGTGTGGTAAAGATGATTTAAATCATTTGATAAAGATTCAGGATGCTAAGGCAGCATGAGGGGGCTAACCCAATCTTGGAATGATCACGAGAAGATCTCTTCCTAGAGAAAGGGTTGTCTCAGTTGTAACGAAAGGAAAATTAGAAAACTTTCAGATGAATTAGGTGCACGTAGGGAGGGAGGAAGAGGGTGCTTCAAAGAGAAGGAATAGCATTTACGAAGACTCAGAGCCTGTGCTCAGAGCCCACTTGGAGAACTCCAACATTCATAGGGACCATTGTAATACTGTTACATCACCATCTGTAGCTATTTACATAAAACTCTGTTTTCTTTGAGTCACATGCATATAAAAGAGAAGATTTATTTTACTTTCCTGCATTTTTCAAAAGAATCATGAGTTGAAAATGATATAGTCTAAAATCTGGGCAACATCCTGGGTTCATACTAAGAAGATAGTTTGGAATTACTATTTAGTTTTATAGGCACACATGGGGTTTCACTTATCCACATCTTGCCAAAAAATGTGACTTTTCACATCCGGGATAGTAAAAACCTGACTCTGTAATACATAGAGCTGCACATGGCTCTTAGTAAGAGGGAAAGTAAAAAAATAAAAGTCTGCAAAGACATAAAAGTGATCTTATGGTTAATTCTGCAATGTCATCACATCAATATTATGGTGAATGCCATCGAGCAGTGGGATCCCAGAGGGTCGGGACCTTGATAATTAGCAATCTTCCAGCCCGATTACTACCATGTCAATTGAGAGAACAGGTCCCAGTGAATGGTGGAAACAGGGCTTAAACTAGTATTTGGATCTCTGATGTGACCTCTCCCCTTCTCCTCCTCAGATGAAAATGTGTCTGATGTCCTCAATCTTTCAACAAACTGGAAACTAGAACATCTTCAGTATGAAAATAACATATGTAAACCCTAAACCAACTACCTGAGCTCCCCATTTTGCCTTCATATCCATCTCACTTAGGCAGCCCCCCACAAACATGGTCCCAATTCTCTGTGCTTATCTGTTTATGGTCCACTGGACTGTAGGTGCTATGAAAACTAGGGCCACATCTGCCTTGTTTGTGCCTGTAGACTAGTGCTGGGAACAATGTCTGGTACACAGTGGGTACCCAAAAAGTAAGGCTGCTGGTTTACTTGTTGTTTAGCTCACCCCATCTTTTTGACTGGAGACCTACCCAGAAATTGTCTTACTGAGCATTATTGAGAATGATAATGTGCCAATGATAATGAGCGTCTTAACCCAGATGCTCTCTGTTCCCCAGGAGGCTAAAAGAGGACAAGACTTAGCAACGGGCCTTCAGTAGTTGGGCTCCCTGCCACACTGGAAGAGCAGGAGCTGGGAATAAGAGCTATTCCATCTCTCTCCCAGCATCTCCTGTCTTCCTTGGAAAAACCTCCATGGACTCAGTGCCTCCTCAGTGCTGTGCTGGATACTTCACAAATATCACTTCTAGTCCTTACAACGCCCCTACAAGATGGTGGTTACGAATATTGTCATTGTTTCCATTTACAAATGAGGAAACTGAAGCCACTGACCCAAGTCCATGCTGTTAGTAAAATGGACTTAGCTGGGATTTGAATCCTGCTCTGATTTCACCCCAGCGTCTGGCCTTCTCTTCCATCCACAGGTAAACCAGTCTCAGGTTCTGGAATGCTGGCAGCTGGAGGAGGAGACTCAGTGTCTTTGGGGCACCTGAAAAAAAGGAAAGTGATGAGCAAGTAGTGCCAGTGGTCTTTAAGGTTTCCTGAGCACGTGCGGTGGGCCTACCCTACCAAACATGTCCCTGGTGCACCTCAATTACCTGTGGATATGATTTTTATGAAGAATAGGATCTCAGGCTTGGAGAAGTCACAAACTTTGTAATTTTGTGCCAAACCTCGGAGCTAGTGCGTGGCAGAGCCAGAGTTTAGACTGAAGGCTGTATGCATTTGTAATTTTGATAGATAGAGCCAAGTACCTTCCAAGGAACTTGGACCGTTTATTACCCCCACCAGCCATGGACCAGAGTGCCTGTTTCACCATCGCGACACTCACACAGTGCAATGTCATAAGGCCCGTGCCCTTAACCACTGCCCCACACTGTCTCCCAAGGACAAATTTGTCTGAAAGCTGTGTGAGTCCAAGGAAAACTAAGTTGCATAAGAAAAGGTCAGAGACTTGACCTGAGTCTTATAAACCGGAATCAAAACAGAAGGTACTTGACAATTATACTTAACGGAAACAGTATAAAGACATTTGTGTCAGTAATTAAGTTCCTATTTTGGAGTGGCTGTGTTTCTAAACTGTCCACTTCCTCTGTAGAGAGAGGAAGGTGGTTGAATTCCAGGAAATGCCACTGGATTCTGAACACAGACAGGAAACATGCTGTCTTCTCAGTGACGAGGAAGAAGAACTTCTAGTCTGGGCTTCTAGAAGCCCCTGAGCTACGTGGGATAAAATCTCCTTTTCTGGTCCCAACTCTGGGAACCTGGTTGAGGGCAAATTTCTGGGATCTTATCAAAAAGGAACAGGCAGGACCCAGCTTCTTCAATGGGCTGCAGACTCCACAGGAGCTCAAGATGAGGGTACATGGTATTCAGAGGCTTCCAAAAAATGCACTAAGCTGGTGATGCAATTCTGGGTGACTTTGGTTTTTACTTAATTCTTTTGGAGATATTTTCCAGATTTTTAATAGGGAGCATACATTACTTTTACAAGCAGGAAAAATTAATGAAGTTTATTAAAACAATTCTTTCTTCCTTCCTTCCTTTTTTCTTTTTTTCCTCCAAAGTAATTTTTTTTCAAAACATGCCAGCAGCAATCTACATGGTGGGATTCAAGGGCCCCAGGAAGTTTCTGGCTACCCCAAGGCCTTCCATCTGCCTTGCAGCTCCTGAGAACTTTGCAGGTTCAAATTCTGTCTAAGATGGACACTCTTCCCTTTCTATCTGTTCCTTCCTAAACCTGGCAGCAGCAATCAGCTCCTTAGTGAGGTGTGCAGGCCCAATAGGGATGTGAGTGGAGTAGGCAGAGGCACCATAGACCTGAAGGAGAAGGGGGCCCAGGGAGGCAGGATATAGGTGGATAGAGGTGATGACATGAATGGGAGTTAAAAGCAAGTGATGTGGCACCAAGGACATTCTTCTCTGATTTATGATTTCTCCAGATTGTCTTCAGCTAGCCCTACACATCACAGGTTGAAAAAAATCCAGAAGAGAAAATCTTGATTAAAAATGGATTGATGAGCGCTGCTTGTAAGAGTGAAAATCGGTTCAACTTGGATGGAAGTTTGGAATTACAGATGAAGAGTCTAACAATGTAAATCTATTCTTGGGAATTTACCCTCAGGACATAACTTGAAATATGAAAAAAGTTGTTTACCGAAAGATAATTATAGCATTATGAATTAATCTGAAAAATAAGACATAATTTAAATGTCCAATCATAGGGAACTAGTTATATAAATTAGGGTACATATACACAATGCAATATTATACAGGCATTAAAAAATCAAGTTATAATTTTAAATGGGAAGCAATGTGCAAAAGTGATTAACTGTATGATTAAAATTATGCAAAAATATGCATAGAAAAAAGACTAAGGAAAAATGCTAAAATGTTAAATGTTAATGTTCAGGTGGTTGGGATTATGAGAAATTTAATATTTTTTCTTTCTTCTAATTTTCTATGAGTATGACTATTTTAAAATTTAGAAATACTTGGGGTGACCGGTTAGCTCTGTTGGTTAGAGCACAGTGCTCTTAACAACAAGGTTGCCGGTTCAATCCCCGCATGGGCCATTGTGAGTTGCACCCTCCACAACTAGATTGAAACAGCTTCTTGACTTGGAGCTAATGGATCCTGGAAAAACACACTTAAAATAAATAAAACCTAAAAAAAATTTAGAAATACTTATCTAAAAACATTATTGGTAGTCTAAGGATTTTGCTTACGTGTATGTACAGTATGTACATTATTAATTGTACTTCAATGTATTACATAATTAATACAACTCTGTATGTGTAAAAGTGGGCTAATTTTCTTCACCACCAGTGAACTAGTGAAAGATTGACCTAGAATTCAGTATATAATCATTGAAGTCAGTACCAGGGATCAATAAAATGTTTCAGGGAGTCTTATAGGAAGTATTTTAGGTAATTGAAGATTCATTTTAATCAGTAAAATTTGTATATAAGCAATAATAGATTCAATAAAGTCCCTAAGTTTTTTCTTTCCTACTAAGTAGGTTAAACAAACTCTTACAAATTTAATTTATGCTGTTACTTTGCTTAGCAAAATATACCCTCATGAAAACTCTTGGTCATTTTCAGGTTGGACCAGACTGGCCCTAATTGAATAAACAAAATTAGTAAGGTTTTACTGTTCATATACCTACTTTTTGTCTAAAGCTTACTAAACTGAAATTTGGGGTGGGGGGATAGTGACAGGAGATCCATCTCTGTAACCTGTACACTTCACTTACATTTTGTTAATTATGTTTCCTACCATTTGCTAACTGTTTTGTGAGTGAGACCGCACTCTGTTTCCCTGGAAGGCTAGGATTGAACTTGGTTGAACTGATTTCAACTAAGAGCTCCGTGCAAGGCTGTACTTTGGGGATTTATTAGCTGGTAAAATGAAAAGGAAACAGACAAACAAAAAACCCAAGAGGGTGGGGAGTCAGGCGCATGCTCCAGAACACAGCTCACTTATGTCAGAGAGGTAACAGTTCAAGCTTATTTATTGTTTCCATGCTACTGATCAGGTGCTGTCCAGGTACTATAGGGATGCAACGGCCCCTTGTCTAGGGGCAGTTGTTGCTTACAAAGTCTATTATGTTACCTTATGCAGGTAGCACCAGTTAGAAAGTGAACTAGATATGAGACAATAGGGAGGAGTAAGGAGGATTGTGGCAAATGGGAGAGGACTTCCCAGATTTAAAGGCTTCGGTCAAATCTTATCATTGGGCCCTCTGAGTTTCAAGGTAGGTTTAGCAAAATGAGCTTTTACATAAAATCTCCAGATTTTAAAGATATTGTCAACTAATTTAAAGGTTTTAAAAACATTGTGTCTTTGGAGCAAACAAACAAAGAATCCCACTGGACCACATTCGGACCTGAAGGCCACATATGTACAACTTCTGTCTTTGAGAACAGTTTTGTTGAATGACAAAGCACTTAAAATGTGTCTAATTGCAAAGTGATACGGTAATAATACTTATCTCACAGGTTTATTGAAAACATTAAATAAGATATTGGGTATAAAGTACTTGGCAAAATGGCCGCTCTTCATTGTTGTAAATTGGTGAGCCAAGGATAGAGGTAATCAGAGGATTACCCATAGATTGTGCAGGGAAAAGTCAGAGTTTCCAGAGGTGGTGATGCCTGAACTTTGTGTTCTTAAGAGCTTTATTGAGCAATAATTCATAGACCATACAATTCACTCATTTAATGTACACAACTCAGTGGCTTTTATATATACAAAAAGTTGTGCAACCATCACCACAATTTTAAAACATTTTTGTTATGCCCGAAAAGTGGTTCTGTACCAATTAGCAGTCACTTCCCGTGACTCGTCCAGAACTAGGTAACCACTAATATAGATTTGCATAGTCTGGCCATTTAATGTAAAATGAGATCTTACAATATGTAGTTCTTTGTGACTGGCTTATTTCACTTAGCTTAGGGTTTTCAAGATTCATGTAGGTTGTAGCATGTGTCAGGGATTCATTCCTCTTTTGAGTCAAATAATATTCCACTGTGTGGATATACCACTTTTTATTTATCTATTTATCTCTGAATGGACAAATGGGTTGTTTCCTTTTTTTTTTTTTTTGGCTATTATGAATAAAGCTGCTATGAACATTTGTGTACAAGTTTTTGTGTAACATCTTTTCATTTCTCTTGGGTATATACCCAGGAGTGGAATTGCTTGGCTAAGCTTTATTTTGAATGATAAATAGGGCTTTAGGCTGAAGAGACAGGAAGAGTCAGAGGAGCAAGAAAGGATGGATAAGAATTGAGAGGATATTTTTATTTTGAGCAAATCCATGGAATATGCAGGAAACTTGAAGTGGTTCTATATGGTGAGAAATAAGGCTAATGAAGAAAGAAGACTTCAGGCCACGGAGAAGCTTGTTGGTCTATACTTTCTTCTGAGAGTAATAGAGAGACACTGAAATTTAGTTTCACAGCTGAAGTCCTACCTGGCAGACAGCTCCCGTCAACATCTTGCTACCTGTAGAATATTTGGCTCTTCAGAGTTATCCACGTTAAATATCTGGACTAGATTTTTGCAACCGAACTCACGTAATATGGATTTGTGATATGTGATATATTTATAATATGACTAAGGGAGTTTTAAGATAAGCCATTTTGTTGTGTAAAAGACATTGCCAAATTGGGCGAGGTGTATTTATGTTGGTACCAAAATGTACTTGGATTAAGTTTGAAAGCGAGTGTGCCAATTTGCTTAGATTCTTTATTTTTTTCTGCAGTAAGAAATATTCATTTTAACCAATAAAAAGTATGCCAGAATTGTGATTGAAATGGAGAAGATGACTCATGATTTGAACTTGAATCTTCTAAAATTAAAATTCTTTCTGCACTGGTAGCTCTTAACAACAGGATATTCAGAGGGTCCTCCTTGTTTATTCCAGGTTGCAGGACAAGAAACTGAATTGAGATGTTTTCCTTCAGAATTAATATTTTTGTGTCCCTATGCTATGGGAATTATTAGACATTATTAAGAACACTGTTATGTATTTTCTCTTTCAAAGCTGCAAATATCAGGCTATGATTGATTCCCTTCTGAGTTTTATGTAATATATTTTCCAGTCCTTTTCAGTTAAGGACCTTCAGAAATAATATTTCTCTGTGCTGATTCCCAATTGAATTTAAGTCTGATTATTAAAACAGCTTCTAGCAGCTTTTTAATTTCCTTATTTACTTGGTAAATAGCAGAAGTGGAGCAATATGAAAGGATTTGGAAAAGTTGTGTAAAGCCTTCTAGTTTCCATTTGTTACCATTTAATGTTTTGGATTTGCTTCCTCCCTTTTGAAATTAAATACAAGTTGGGGATGTTTAAAATCCAATGAATATGTACTCCTTCCACAAATATTTATTGAATATCTGCAGTGTGTTAGACACTATGGAAGGTTTGGGGCGCCGGGGGTGGGGCAATAAGATGACTAAGTTGAAGGTCCATTTCAAGATGTTTACAACCTACTGGGAGAGATGAGAAATATACACAAATGGATCTGCCAGGAGACAGAAGGTGGATAGGACCCAAGAGTGACACAACAGAAGTGCATGGGGTGTACCCCATTTTTATGGGGGATTTAATAAGGGTTGTTCAGAAAGGGGACCTGTCACTGAATATGTTAGAAGCCCTGGTTTAGGTAAAATTAAACGGATAGTATAGAGCAATGGCTAAGAGTGTCTTTGTTCAAAATGTAGAGCTTCACTTACCTACTGTGTGATTTTGGTCAAATTATTTAACCCTGGAGTTTCCTCATCTGTAAAATTAATGTACTCCACAGAATTAGTAATGAGGATTAAATGAGATCAGACATGTAAAGCATTTAGAACAGCCTGATACAGAGTAAGCTCTTAGTAATGATTACTCTTTTAGTGCAGTACTTCTCAAAACCAAGGTGCAAATAAGCATTCTGACTTGGAGAGAGAGAGAGAGGGAAAGAGAGGAATGATGCAACTTCTTCTAAATCTGTTTGACAACAGAACATTTTTCTTTTTTTAAATAGAGCATCTTAAAAAGTTAGTTTTAATGAACAGATTTTTGAAAGCCCTGGTACAGGGAGATCAGAGGTAAAAGAAAAGAAATAGACAGCAGTTGGGTTGGGCCTTGTAACATGCAAGTTACTTGGTTGAATAAAGATGGGGTGTAGGGTATTTTAGGCAAAGCAGAGCAAAAGCAGAAAACAAAGTGCTGTTATAATCGAGGGCAGCAAAAACTTTTTGTAGAAAATACATTTATTCATAGGGGAAAATGGACTTACTGATGGAAAGGACAAAAGCCAAAATGACTGTAGTGGACAGCTACAGCTCAGGCCTGCCAGAATCCGTTCCATCTTCTTCAGGAAACAGCATTAGAATTTTCCTTGGGGAACCACCAGAGGTGGATATACTGTGAAGCTACAGAGGCTTAAGCCTCCGACCCCCTGATTTGCACAGTCCCCTTCCAAGTCCCTGTGAGGGAGCTTAGCAATGTGTCACAAAGTCATGCAAGTTGTAGAATGTGTGAAAAGGAGATATTTTAACTGCAATTCATTAAGACCACTGTCTCTTTCCATTCTGGCATTCCTCATTCACATTTCCCTTTGTGTTTGCAGTGTTAGAATGGCTGTAGTCATATTTTTTTTAATCTAGTTAAGGAGGAGTTGAGAATACATTTAGTGTGTGTGTTAGTGGATATATTTATGTGGTTCATAGTTACTCAGTAGTAGTTCATAGTTTGCTAGCTAGCATTCTAACGTGGTTTCGACTTCCGAGATTACTCCTACTGCCTAGTGTGGTGGCGAATGGGATGACAAAGACACTGATAGTAAACTGGTCAACGAGTGTTGTCAACTCAGAGTAGGTAGGATGAGTCAAGTTTGGACAAGAAAACTTGAAATGTCTTAAAATCATCCAGCTCATATGTAGAAGAACTTTGAGAGATGTCCCAAATTTCGCAATAATCATAATAATATACCAAAATCACCAATAACACATTGTGAAGCTGAAAGAACATTTTAATGCTACCAATAACAACAACAACAACAACAACAAATACTGATCAACCATGGTAGAAGGACTGAATTATCTTTCTATTCTTATTAAAAAATGATATTTTGAAGTCATTGTATGAAGAAGTGACTGAAGATTCACTTCAATCAGACAAAAACTTGTAGAGATATGTCAGGAAGGAGTTTGTGATGATTATGGTATTTCTTAGCTTTTTGGGATTTGTTGTTTCTTTTCTTGTTTGAAATATTTTCTTTTGATATCTAATTTTGAATTTGTAATTTTATCTTTTTCTTAAAAAAGATAAAATTCCCCCTCCCAGCTGAAAAAAAAAAGTTCCCCCTCCCAGCTGAAAAAGTGGTAGAACTCACAAAACTTGATCTGCCTCTGGGAATGACCCTTCTCATCACTCATTTTATGACATTCAAGTGGAACTGATTCCATTCCAGACTCTAGAAGGGCAGTTCTTCCCAATAAAGGTTGGCCAATAAAGCATTGCATTCAGCTGGTCAGAGAGAATTTTGTTCAGGGATTAAAGGTCACGTGACACAACCAGAGCCAGAGACTCTGTTCTTGGGCTTGTGTTGGGAAGCCAGCTGGTTAGGAAGCAGGTCCTCCAGTAGGACTGCTGTGTCAAGGGCACAGATGGAGGCTTCATACTGTAAGTCTAAACATGATGAAGCTATAAACCAAGGTACCAAGTTGGTTAATAAGATATATTTCTGTCCTTCTACCATGACAAATACACCTTCATACTGACAAAATCAAAACAACGTTTAAAGACAAGGTTTTTATGTGATTGAAAATTGTCAAATACCCAAAGACAAATGAGTTAAATTTTTATTGAACATGATTGGGCACTCTGTTAGTGGGCTGGTGATGAGTAGATGAGTAATAAAATTAGATGACAACACACACACATGCATATGTATGCCAGAAATTACTAAGTATTTATTTCATATACTTTATTTTCTTTTCATTTATGTCAACAAAAATCACTCATAATCAAGGTTTTTACATAATTTATGTTCTATTGACAATAGTGATACAATGGACTAAAGAACAAAATTTGAATATGTTTTGATCAAAAAAATATGGAATTAAAGTAAATGTAAATTTAAAATTAACAATATTCGAACGTTTTCTAAAGTTATTTTACTTTTAAGATTTTAAACATTATCTATTAAAATAAAAATACATATCATAGTTAATCAAACTTATAAATCAAAGATATATAAATATAGCTTTAAGTTTAAATTACTTTAAAAATTTTAATTTAATCTTATTAATTAAAAATCTATTCATAATCCTAATGTCTAATATTCTAGTTGCAGGCTATTAAATTAGGATCGCATTTTGTATGTATAACAATCTAGACTCATGCATAAAAATTTTGAGTAATATGAATTCTTTACTACTGTAAAAATATTTCTCAGCTACCATGTGCAAATATTGTAAATACCTCTCTAATTGTTGGCTTTCTCTGTGACTATAATTAGGACATAAAGAAATGCAAGAAAAAGAATGCTTGGCACTTTTGGTAATTAAAATTTCATTTTTAATATTTGTTGCCTTCATGAAAGTTCAAAGGACCTGACAAATAAATTAATTTGTCTTTTTCCTTACCTAAACTCTTCCGCCTCTAAAATCTTCCCCATACTCCCAACCAGTGCCCATCTCTGACATTGTCAATGGAACAACCCACGTAATTTCATGGCATTCAGATGCAGTTAATTTGAGGAAATAGAAGAAGAGATGGGGAGAAGTGTTTCTCTGGGGCCTAAAAGTTGTTATGCACAGAACAGATGTTTAGAATGTTCTTTAATAAATATAAATATAGTTATGTGTGTGTTTGTGATAAGTGGAATTCTCCAAACCATGGAGTCCAGAAGAGGGTTGCCTCTTGCCTCTGGGACGAAAGAGCTGCCTACATGACCACCATTCTGTAACCTCCCAGAATTCCTAGGGCTTAGTCTCCTAGATACACTTCCATTTCCAGGGTGGAGGCGCCAGGGAGGTTGAGGTGAGGAGAGCTATGAGTGACAGGTGGTGATCTTTCCCCCTCACTCTCACTGACTGCTCTCAAAAGCTATTTTCTCCTATCTCTCTCAAGGACTATTTGTATCTCTTTAATGACTTACGTATTTAAAAGGACTGTCTTTAGCTAGCTTCAGCTTTCTGGGTAGGAGGTGAGGAGATAATCAAAGGAATTATGAAGGATTTGGCTATCTGCTTAAAATATGTAGAGGGAAGGTTACGGAAAAAACTAACAGAAATTAATATCTCAATAAACGATCTTGCCATAGTAGCATGGCTACTTTGTTCCCAAGTGGTAGGAAGAGAAGGTTCAGTGGGTACCTTCATCCCTTGAATTACAATAGGGTCCATTCAGGAAACCAGGTTAGAAAAATGGAAACAGATATTAGAGATAAAACATGCAAGTCCTACCACCTGAGAGTGATAAAGCTTCAAGGGCCAGCTGACAAAGGGTGGGGGTGGGGTCCAAGATTAGTCAGTCTTCAGTTGGTTGGAGAGCCTTTCCCAGAAGCATGGAGTGACAGTTTGTCTCCAGGAGCAGGTATTGTTAAATCGGACAGTGACTGCCAGGTCAGGTTGTATTTCAGTAAACCCAGTATGAAAAAAGGGGATGTTTTTGCATCAGATTGAGCAGGCATAATTACAATATAGGTTAGAAGGGTGGTAAAAAAGAATTAGGCCCAGAGGAAAAATTATCAAAAGTAAATTGTAATTTTATGTTGTGATCTAATTGGAAGCTTTAAATGGCAATTGAAATTCTTTCTGGGCCTCAGGGATATGAGGTGGCCTTCTTCAGGATGTTTGAACTTAATTACCAGGTGTAGCAAGAGCAGAATAGATTTTATAAAATTACTTAATAATCATGTTGGGCACCAGAAATGATATTTTTCTAAGGGCCGTAGTACAGCTTTCAAGTTGACAGGTAAATTTGTATCATTGAAAACTTAGTAGAATTTTAATGCATCTATAGATGAATGGGAGACTGTTTGAACATTTCTTGTCAGAAATTCATTTGGTTTTAAAATGTATATGAATACTTCTTTAGTGGTATACACTGGTATATTGGCATCAAATATTTTATGTTCTGAAAATATTTTTAAAAGGAAAATGTAATATAACATTACAACAAAAATCATCTATAATCTTACTGTCCTACGGCAAGAACTCATCTTTTTATAATCCTTCTGGGGATATGGTTTTCATATTGTTATGCAATTTTGTATCATGCTGTTTTTTCCCTTATTGTAATATAAGCTTTTTCTTATGTTGTTACATATCTCACATTTTAATTTAAAATTTCAATGGTTGCATGGTATTCCTTCTAGGAGATGTGCCAAAATTTATTTAACATTTAGATTTTTTGTAATATTTGCCATTAAAAGTCAAAATGCAATGAATATATTTATGTGAAAAGTACCTCTCCTTCATCTCTTGTTCTAGTTCCAGAATTTCAATTATTTCTAAGAAGTGGAATTAACCAGTAAAAAAGTATAAGACATTTTTTTGGCTCTGAGTATATATTGGTAAATTACTTTTAAAATGTTTGTTCCAATGAAAAAAATGCTTCAGTGTATTAGACCAACATCCAATGTACTCATCAGAATTTTGTCTTTCTCTTTTCTTTCTTTCTTGCTAATTTAATAAGACTCATCTTTAAATTGTATTTCTTAAATTGTGAGCAGAGCTAAATATTTTTGTGTATGCTTGCTATTTCTTATGTCCATTATGTATTTAGAACTTAAAGATTAACCCCTCTTATGTGAACTTAAATTCAATTGATGACAAATTCATTACATGTTTCTGAAAATTTTTTAGAAGGAAGTAATTCAACTCCCAGCCTAGTGAACAAATTTTTTAGTTATATTTGAATTAGAAATAGAATGCTTCTAATGAAGGTTATTTACAATAACAGTTTCTTTGGTTACAATTTCAAATTTACTTCTCTCAAAATGTTAATGAGGTTTTCACTGAAAAGAGTTCAATAATCAAATCAATTGGCAGATAACACTCAAGGAGGGGATGGTGGGCAAAAAAAAGAACTCCTCTGATCAACACTAAAAGAGCCTAGACAAATTGAGTCCTATAATCCCTTATTCCCAGATTGTAGGATTCCCAAACTATTCCAAGGGAACGAGACTCTAGCTCTTCCTGGGGCTTTCCAAAGCACATAGCATGTTAACAGCTCTGTGAGGTCCTGTGCTAAAGAAATCTGTTTAACAAACCATATGGTCAGTGTATTTACACTTTTATCGATCTGATTACAGAGAAATACCAAGGACCTTCTTCCCTTTGAAAGAGGCATTATTCCTCCTTTGACTCTACTCCTTCTTACCAAAGCCAAATAAGTAGCAAAGGAGTTTGGGAGCAGGGCTTGCATATTTTGGGTCTTAGGGAGAAGCCTTCATGGCCTTGGGTCCATGTTTTTTTGTCCTTCTCGTCATGAAATGAGAGCTCTGTAGTGGTGGTAGTGGTTGGGGGTGCTTAGGGGTGGGTAAGAATATCCACTCGAGCTGTAGAAGAATGTAATAGAACCTCTAGTTATGCTTATTTTTTGTCTTATCTTTTGGATATTTCCATGTGTGTTTTATAATGTAGTGCATGTTTATAATAAATAAATGTATATTAGGGCTCACCTCCCGTGAGCTCATCAGACAAGATCATTGGGGTTTACAGCATATTTCACTTGGTGTTTTCTCTCTGCTTATGTCCATCTTCAAACTGTGGTGGAAGTGAATGACTTGTTAATAATTTGGGACTGGAATTTTCCATCCATCTCTTTCTTTCTGTGTCTTTCTTCCTTATTAAATATATGATACACAACATGCTTGATTCTAAAATTTGTGATTCTCAAAACTGGGTGCACTTTAGAATGAGTCTAGCTAAGAGGTTCATTATTATATGAATTGTCCAGCTGACTGTGAACTTGGGGTCACGTGTGTAAGTTTTCTAGGGATGCTGTAAAAAAGCACCACAAATGGAGTGGCTTAAAAAACAAAAATCAATTTTCTTACAGTTCTGGATTCTAGAAATCTGAGAAGGTGTTGGCCAGTCTAGTTTCTTTTGAAGGCTCTGAGGGATAATCTGTACCATACTCTGCTACTTCTTTCTGATGGTTTGCTGGAAATCTTTGGTACTCCTGGGTTTGTAGATGAGATACATCATACTGATTTCTGGTTTCATTTTTCCATGGTATTC
This sequence comes from Rhinolophus sinicus, assembly GCF_057876585.1. Taxonomy (NCBI): domain Eukaryota; kingdom Metazoa; phylum Chordata; class Mammalia; order Chiroptera; family Rhinolophidae; genus Rhinolophus; species Rhinolophus sinicus. The sequence continues at coordinate 40,991,687 of NC_142515.1, forward strand.
TGTCTGTGTGCATCTATCTCTGTGTCCAAATTTCCTCTTTTTATAAGGACACCAGTCATATTGGGTTAAGGCCCACCGTAATGACCTCACCTTAACTTGATCATTTGCAAACATTCTGTTTCCAAATAAGATCACATTCATAGGTACTTGGGGTTAAGACTTTAACAACTTTCTTAGGGACACAATTCAACCCATAACATATGGTTGGAATGTGCTGGCAGATGGAAGGATGGCTTAACAAACACCACTATGATATACAATGATTTTCTACCACAATATATAATGTTAGGTCTTTATCAACCTGTCTTCTTTACAGCGGCCATTTTATTAAATATATATTCCAATCTACTGAGATAAAGACTGGGTATTGATGTGATTCCAATGAAGACTATCCAATACTTTGAAACTATATCTGTTTGGTGTCTGTAGTAAGACAAATGGCTGAGTAATGGCTGAGCTCCTGCTCCTATATAGTAACATTCATGGAGAATGGAGTCTGATCATTGTGGGGGGCACATTTCTGATCAGATGCTGTCAGTGCAGACTAACCAGCCCTCTCTAGGTCTAGGCAACTGATAGCCTTAAATTTTATTCCTTGAGCTTTATCCACTCTTTGGGGGAATTCACACTAATTGCTTCTGCTTTCTCTGATTGTCCTCAAATTTTCAGATACTTTTTGACATGCTTGAGAATATGAGGGCAATGGATACCCAGAAAAGCATATAGTCTGATAATATGGTTCCTAAATGCTGCTTCATGGGTTGGGATGGGGGGTAACAGAATCTCTGGAGGGAATGAAAATACCGATTCCCAGGTCCACCCACGGAGATTCTGATGCAGAATGCCTGGGGTTGGGCGCAGAAATACGCGGTTCAAGAACCAGTAACTTAGGAGATACAGCCCACTTATCTTCTATATGTTGCTTAGCTCCTCCTAGTGACAGAAACCATCTGTCCCACTCCATGGGGAGGCATTCTTTCATGCATGCCAGGACTCCTAGAAGTCTAGATTCTAGACTCCAACTTGTAGGTAGCAGTGGGGTGTGATGGTTCAGAGCCTGAGTGATGGATTCTGCCACTGACTAGCTGGGTGACCCTGGGTTTACCTTTCTGGGCCTCAGTTTCTTCATCTATAAAAGTAATGAGAGCTACCTTGAAATTTGTGAGTTTTAAATAAGTTCTTACCTGTGACGTACTTATGAAAGTGCTCGGTACATAACAATCTCTTAATCCATTTTACTAGTATGGTCATGATCATTATTTTCCTTTCCATCGAAGGTGCAATGTCTACATTCCAGTTTACTGTCTCTTTCTGGGAGACTGACAATAGGAATGATTCAAGTCTGTCCTTTGAACTTGAATTCAAATGTCAGTCCTTGCCACTGGACAAGTCTACTCCCTATCCAGGAGTGTGTGGACTGATCTCAAAGTAGAAACAAGAAAACCACATCAGAGTACGTGTTTATAATCAGCACAGGAGGTACAGTTACAGGAGGTTGCTTCCTTATAGCTCCAGTGATGGATGGAGTCCTAGTTTGGTGTGTGGACTTGCCCTGAGACCCTGGAGACTTAGGGCACCTGGGTGAGCAATAGCCTTTCCCCACTTATTTCTACCTCATTTGTCCAGTTAATAGCATTGGGCTTCTTGCTGTTAATGTGCGTGCCTATCCCTTGCTGATCTGGAGTCCTCCTCTGAACCTGCTCATGTGGCTGGAACACATGCCACCCATCTAGTCTTTGTGGATGCTGCTCTTCAGGGCGATGGATCCTCTCCTTGGCATCCTAGTACTCGTTCCACACCTACTGCGAAAAAAATGTGGTAAGGATGAGGAACTGCAGAGGATTGTTGGTGCCTTAAGAAATTTGGGAAGCTATGTATCATTATCATTGAAAATACAATAGATATGGAAAATATCATGAAAATGCATTGCCACCCTAAACACAGACATGGCATAAGTCAAGACATATATATGAGTGACAATGATTTTTATTTTAGAAGGCACACATTACTTAGTACTTTCTGAAATTATCTTCTGCACTAAGGACTGTCTAGGGAATCCTACCATTCGTACCTAAGTTTTTCTCTTTTCACACCCTGTACAAGCCTTTATTGCAGGCCTTACTAAACTCTGTGCATTGGTTTACCTGCCTGTCTCTTGGCAAAACCACGAGGCCCTCAATGATTCATCATTACATCCTTACCACCTGGCTGAGTACCTGGCATTTGGTAGGTGTTCAATAAATAGTTGCTAAAGAAATGAAAATTTTAAGTAACGTTTTTATTAAACCACATGAGAAAGGTATCAACAATTAAAAATAGCAACAACAACAAAAAATCAAAACAAAAGAAATAGTCAACATTAGGGGAGTGACTAAATAAATTATAACCAGAATCAAATGACAGAATTTCATAATGTAAACAATTGTGTTCCAAGAATGTTTAATGACCTGAAATAGTACTCGTACTAAGTTAATAAGCAGTGCATGAAACTCTGGTATAATTCCCACTTTGTAAAGGATGTTAGGAATCTCAGCGTATACGTATGTGAGGGCATAAAACATAGTTGTGTGTACATATTAGACATACAGGACTAAAATAGGAAGGAAACATGTGGTTATCTCTGCTTGGTGAACTAGTGTTTATTTTCTTTGATAAAAGTGTCTATATTTATATTATAAATTTTCTGCATGTATTTTTATGTTCTGAGAGAAATTGATAGACTGGATTAAAAACTACATAAAATACATACTAAGAATCCCTCATCAAGAGTTGTGAAGGCTGTTCTCATAGGAAGTGAAAAGGGGACTAGGATCATTCATTACTCCAAGGTTAAGTTTGAAATTTATCTTCAGGCCCTCAGGGCCTTGAAAGAACTCTCTGCTGGCTCATTTCTAATACTGATTCCTTGGAATAACCCCAAGGAACCTGGTTGGTGTCTCCTGTGGAGTAGCAGCTACTTACAATTTTGCTGTGTTTTCCCTGTTACAATCTAAGGTGCTGCAAAGGCAAGAACTCTACACAGAACTGTCTCCAAGTGGTCACCTCTCTCTTTGTCCCACCCAGGCAGACTCCTCCTGGGATTTGGTCAACCTTAAGGGCCAGAGTGGAAAACATAACACAAGGATGTCCCTGTGCAAAGCAACTGGTCTGGTCACAGTTTAAAAATGATTTCTTATTTAGAAAGAAAAAACAAATTATTCCAAGGATTCTTAAATGAGGGCTACTGACAGGTTCTGGCGCTGACTTAAGGAGGGGCTGGGGTTGCAGAATTGGTCCTGACAGAGGAAGATGAGGAATGGACTGGAGTATCTGAGAGGAGAAGTAACCAAGGAGAGTGGGAGAGGAGGCTAAATTTATACTCAGTATCTAGGTCAAGCTGACCTGCTTGGGAGAGGGAAGTTGAGACGGGGGCTGGGTGTGAACGTTGAGGCAACCACAGAAATAGAATGCCTTAAGCCAGTGCTTCTCAGACTTTAATGTGCACACAAATTCTCCCGGGGGGGGGGGGGGTGTCTTGTTAAAATGCAGTGTTTGATTCAATCATCTGCGTGGGGCCTGAGAGTGTGCATTTGTAACAAGCCTCCAGGTGGTACTGGCACTGCTGGTCCACGGACCACACTGTAAGAAATGAAGGCTTAGAATGCAGAGGGACCACAAAAGGGACGCTGTGAGGCTGAGAGGAGTGTGGTTTCCCTTGTTGTCTGAGCACACAAGGCCAGCTGAGACTTCCTAGTGATAGAAATCGCTTGGTGAAGTGAGAGGCCTTCTGTCTACAGCCAGTAGTATTTCGGAAGCCATATGGTGTGGTGGAAAGGAGATCAGGATTTTGAGCCATGGGTGTGAATCTCAAGGAGCTTGGTGTTTATTTTGTAGGGGATGGGGAGGCTTTGAAGGGTTTAAGTTTCTAGTGGTCAGCTTGTTCTTGGCTTCCTGGCTAAGTGCCTCATTCGTGCTTGAGAGAGACATGGCCAGCCTTCGGTGGAAATGGCCCATTGCCACCATCCTGGCCAGGCTGAGTTAGGCTTCCTACCCAAAGCCACTTGCCCAGAAAGCGAGAAAGGTTTCAAAGGCCAGACCTCCAGTTTTGGTCAGTCAGGGTACACAGTGGGCCCTCATGGCCCCTTTCCATAAGGACACCAGCTTCCCAGTCTATGGTATCTGGGCCTTGCACCCTCCCTACTCAACCTCTGGTGCACAGACCAGCAGTATCTGCATGACCCTGTTAGAAACACAGAATCTTTGACTCCATCTCAGGCCTTCCAAATCAGAGTCTGAATTTTAACAAGACCCCCAGGTGATGTGTGTACATGTTCAAGTTTGAGAAGCACTGCCTTACGTAACTCTTCCACCAGCATCCTTCAGTCCAGGGAAAGAAACTCAGTTAATAAATTAAACAAATGCTTACACAGCCTTACTGTGGGCCAGGCAACATTCTGAGCACCTTTCAAATATTAACTCTTCAATAACCCATTCTCCATATCATTGTACTCTATTCTTGCCTGATACCTGTGTCAGGGCCACCCTGCAGTGTCCAGGAGGGGGGAGGGCACCCTGTCACATGCAGTCCCCACTTTGGCCTGGCTAGCTGAGAAACAACTGGAACCTCTTTCTAGAGCTCAGGAAAAAGCCAAACCTAATGTGGGAGTGGGGAGAGTTGTATGTGAGGGACACTCTATCACTCATACTCCTTTCTAAGTATCTTAGAAAGCATTCTGGGCTCTGACGGTGATTGTGTCGCAGAAATGGGGTTGGTAGGTGGGCTTCTACCCTTTCTCCAATCATTTTTCAATCTCCAGAGGGAGGGAAAAATTGCTTTTTAAAATCTCATGCCATGCCTATAGGGTGAGTCTCTGGAGGGGAGAATCTGAGAGGGCTCTTCCCACACTCTCAGGGTATGGGACTTTTTGCTGCCTGGAGCAGTGGTTTAGAGCTTGGACTCTGAAGAAAGACTTTCTGGGTTCAAATCTGCATGCCTCCACTTGCTAGTGGTGTATGGACCTTGGATGAATTACTTAACATCTCTATGCCTCAGCTTCCCATCTGTAAAACGGGGATATTACAGATGTGTGGGGAGAATGAAATGAATTAATATGTGCAATGTACTTAGAAGCACTGAGTAAATGTTACCTTTCGCGGTATGGTTCTGTCCCCAGTGAGGTTTAGCCTCCCTGCTTCACCATCCGGATTGGTGGCTCACTATTCAGGGCCAGAACCAAGCTGGGGGATTCTAGGGATCCCCCAAAATCTGAGGAGGGGATTGGTAGATTTTCTAGGTGAAAAGGACTATAGTTGTTTCCTGTTGCTGCTGTAACAAATGACCACGGTGTAGTGATTTAAAAACAACTAAAACAACTTTACTTTGGTATAGTTCTCGAGGTTAGAAGTCTGAAATGGGTCTCAGCAGGCTAAAATCAAGCTGTCGGCATGGCTGAGTTCCTTCTAGAGCAGGGGTGTCCAAAACTTTTTTCAACGTTTTTCACCAAGGGCCATATGCGGTAAAATACACAAACAGCCGGGCCACTCACTCGAGGTGAAGTACGTATTGCCTCACCTGGTTTATTTAAGTAAACTAAATATATTTTTGGAACCTGCTGTGGGCCAATTAACAATGGATTGCGGGCCACAGTTGGCCCGTGGGCTGCAGTTTGGACACCCCTGTTCTAGAGGCTCTAGAGGAGAATTGGCTTCTTTGCCTTTTCCATTTTCTCGAAGTTATCTATAGTCTTTCATTTATGACCTGTATCTCAAGCCTGAAAGCCAGCAGCCTAACATCTGCCCATCTACCTTGCGCCACTCGAAAGTCTGCTTTGGTCCTAACCTCTGTTAAGAAGGTCTTGGTAATCAGAGGGCACTGCCATTGTTGAGGGCATTTATATGTGCCAAGCCCTGTTGTAGGTGCTCCCACGGTTTTTACCATTTAATTTGTACACATTTGATAAGTGAGGAAACAGAGATTGGCAGAGACAGAGTCATTTCTTTAGTGGTAGGCTGGTGTTTGAACTCAAGTGTATCTGGTTGGAAAGCCCATTTTCTTACCAAGACACCATGCATTTTATTCAGCGTAAAGTAAGCCCCGTGAGGCATGCCCATTCAGAAGGCTTAACATCCTCAACGGAATCAATTTTTACAAACATTGCTTGACTATTTCTACAGCTGAGAGCTGGCCAGAGCAGAAGTTGGCAGTAGCTGGAGTCTTGTTACTCAACGCAGGGGAGCCCCTTCGGGAGGGAGCCTCATGTTGCTGTGGGCCCTCCTTGGCCTTCTCTCAGAGCACATGGTTTCCAAGGAGATGTGGCCCAGAAACCCAGGGCCTTGCACTGCCTGGCCCAGCTTGACACACAGCCCAGGGTAGGATACTTTCAGATAAATAAATGAAAGCATATTATAGTGTGTGAACCACTCCATAGAATCAATTCTGCACCTCTGGCAGCAAAGCTTTTGACATTAAGAATATTGGAGGAGTTCAACAGTAATGGAGATCACTCTAAATGGCAGGGGTGAGGGAAGCTTGGTTTGTGGAAAGTGCTGTTTTGTTATCACATCCATTGGAAGTGGAACATTCAAGAGTACAGACAAACTTGGACAGAGACCCTCCCTGATGGGATTATGAGCAAGGGGAGAAGCCCCAGGGGAGACTGTGGTAAAGGTGTTTGTTCCATAGGAACCATAGAGCTTCCCTATATGGCTTCTATTGCAAACAGCTCTGGGAGAGACCAGTGGGCAAATGGGGCTGTGGGGGAAAAAATAGACAAGCAAACTTCTGCTTAACATGAGAAAGCATTCTAGCAGCTAGAGCTGCCCAAGAGTGGAATTGACCAATGTGGAGAGCAGGGAGCCTGTCTTCAGCCCTATTTCAGGAGAGATCACATAGAGATCTGTTAGGAACCCTAGAGGAATGTCTACTGCAACCTCGAAGTTCCTCACTTGTGGCTTCGAAAAAGGCCCTATTAGCCTTTAAGTTCACATTTAATCAACTTGTGTCACCTGTGGAAGTCTCTCAGGTTATTGCTGGGTGGCCCCAGGTGTTTCACATATACTCAAATCAGTCCTCCTATGCCTTGTTTGTTGATGTCATCTGCCCACCAGTTGCTTGAGGAAGGCATCTCATGCCCATCACTGCTCCTGGTGCTCCGTGATTATGCAGCTGATTGCCAAATGCTTTATGTACCAAATGCACTGTGTTCCCAAAGAACAGGAAGAGGGCAGTAAGATGCTGGTAAATGTTTAGTAACTGGCTCTCCAGAAAACAGAAAGGCTCTAATCTGTAGTCTTTTCCAATTGCTGTGGTGTAACTACTCCCACCATAGCTCATTACAAGCTACCAACTTATGGTCAACTGGCTTGCAAAATTCTTGAAAATTTAACAATTGATTTTTCTAACTGGATGCAGGTCAGCTCCAGCACACCGCTGGCAGAAAGTTTCCATCTCTGTCTGTCTGTCTGTCTTTCAGGTTCCCTGCTGCTTGTGACCAGAGTGCATTATGAAAACAAATGCTTGGTTTCTGGTCATAGTACCTTTTTCCATAAGGGACCAGACCAAAGTTTTTAGGGAAAACCAGGGGATTATGTGCTTGCCTTACTTCTTCCTCACCCCTCATCACAGTGTTTTCCTGAGTCTAGGCATCCAAACACTAACTAACTCACCATTTTAGGAGGTACTTTCCCACAGGCAAATAGATACCTCATAGAATCTCCAGAGCTTCCTTCAATTTTACTTTAAGTTTAGCTGGTTCTCCAAAGTGGCTGATCATCAGAATTTCATGGAGAGCCTTATAAAAATATAGAATCTCGGGCTGCCCTTTTCTCCAGAGACTCTGATTTGGTAGATAAGATGTGGGGCCTGGAAATCTATGATTTTCAAAAGTTCCCTGGGTGACTCTCATAATGAGACAGGCATATTTAATGAGACCACACATCGCTTCTTTGGGAAGGAGGTTTATTAGAGAGAAGAACCTTTAACAGCCCTTCCAGAAGAGTCAAAGCTGTCACATCTGCTTCTCAATGGGGGTGCTGTCCTAAGGAGGGGAGTAGTGAACCCAAGGGATATGACCACCCCTTCTTTCAGCCTGCAGCAGAGCAGGCTTAAGGAGATAATTGTCTACATATCACAATCCCAAGGACGTGGCTAAACAGGGGAGTGACAGCTACCTCAGTTAAGTAGCTCTGAACCACCTGTTCTTAATGACCATCACCCAGTGCCGATGGGCTGTGGTTGGAGCAGTCCTAAAACTGGGCCAAGCCTGCCCTCCTCCCTCCTCCTTTCTCCTCAGACTTCCTCTCCACCTTGGATCCCTGCTGCAATGCTTGCTGCTCAGAGAAGGGCCTTTTATATCAGGTTTCTCCAGAGGCTAGAGGAGCCCTCTCCTCTGTCTGGCCTAAGAAAGAACGATCTCAGAGACAGGCAAATGAAGATAGAAAGGGCGAAAGAACTAAAGTGGCTGTAGTGGGAAGAGAGAAGGAGAGGTCTGTAAAATCTCACTGACATCTACAGTTCACTTTTGATAAAAGTCGACACACTCCTTTTGTTTCCTACCTTGGTTCCCATAGTTCATGGAGAGTGCTTTCTAATGGAAATGAAATTGGTTGTTCTCCTGGCCATGGTGGCTGGAACTGGGAACTGTCATATGAACCAAAACACAAATGGCGTCAGGGTGAAGGAGACTGGCTGTGCTCAAGAAGGTGTTGTGTACCTGGTCTTATCAGACCAACCTCACTACATTCTCTCTCTCTCTCTGGGGAGGATGAACATAGAGCAGACAAGAAGAGAGTGGCCTCTCAGCTGGGGAGTCCCAGCTGCTTCTGTGTACCTTCCTAGTGGCTGTCAACGCACCTTGCCCCGGAGCTGGGAACATTGAGACTTAGGATGACTACAGCATAGGTGGTATGCTTAAGGACCCTTGTAATAGGCCCGCATTGCTGTGATCTGCAGACTCTGTTTGTATCTCTGCCTTGTGACCTCAAAGAACCTGCCTGAATGAGTGGAGCTTCACTTCCAGTTTTAACTCATTGTCTAATTATCAGGATGCCAAACACTAGACTCTCAGATTCCCTATTATCACAATGCCTGAGGGCGTGTTTGCCTGGACCAGGGTAATGTTTCAGTCTTCACCCAAAGTGACAACCCAGACTACAGGGCCTACTGTGAGCAATGAGGGTAAGAGAAGTGGTGCTGTATACAACTGTACACAGGAAGTACCGCCCACAGGAAGAAGGCTTAGAGCTCCGGGTGGGGATAAATAGTGAATGGAACCTGGGTGGGACTCTCACTAGCCATCTGTCTTGGTGACGTGGAGCCTCAATCACTCTGCCTCTGATCCGGCCTTTCTCTGAACCTCAGCGTGTTCTGTGCCATACACGCTCTGGCTTTGATTACCTAGGATCTCCTACTGGGTTCACACCGATGTCTCCTGAAAGACTAGTTGTTGGTTTACATGACCTCTAAGTCCCCTCCATCCTTCTAATTTCCAAATTTGCTGCCAAGACACTTGAGGGCAGGGAATAGGTTTTCTATGTCATTATCTTTCCCAATGAGGTGTCTTCTAAACTGGAGTTACCAGAGAGATGCTGTCCAGCTGGCCTCCTACCGCTGCAGAAAACAAAGATGCAGCTGCAGAGCCAACGTCTGCCCGACTTGGGGCTCATCTGTTACCTATATGTACAGATTACAACATGGGTGAACTTTGGACGACTTCACAATCCCATCACAGGTTAAACTTTAGCCAACTAGCGCAGTGAAAATGAGATGCACATTTCATTCAAAGGACCCTGGAACCTAATGCCATCCATGGCTCTGAGCATATAGTGATAAAAGGGCTTTGTAGGTGTGAGACAGTTTGCAGATATGGACTCAAGCAGAGAACAGGAGGGTTATTAGGAGGAGGAGGGAATTACAATGGCCAGCATACAGAAACATCTGAGAGTAAAGCCAAAGAAACTGGCCTTACACTCAGTAGCTTCCACTAACTCTGTGGCCTGAAGTACGTCGCTTACATTCTCTGACCCTCAGGATCCTCATAGATAAAAGTTTGATTTTTATATAGTTGTAGCTATCAGTGCTTTCTTTTGTTTCCTGAAGATTTGAATCAGAGTTATAAATGTTCCACTCTCAAGAAATTCACCCACAGTTTTGTGTTAACTCTATATTTGTTTTATTGCACACTGAGATCTCTAAAGTTAAAAATGATGTGGAAATATAAATATATTTTATATTTTCTTTTCAAATACCTATCCAGTGGTCCCAACACCATTTATCAAAAATTCCATCTCTTCTCCAGTTATGTGAAGTACAACTTTAATCATAGGACAAATGTGCTTGTACATATGTTAATTATTTATATATTTTCTATTCTATTCCATTTTCTCTGTCTATTCTTATGCTGAGCTTAGCTGTGTTAATTGTAAAGTCTCCTTAGATATTTTAATATCCAATAGGCTTATCAATCTCCTATTTTTTTCTCCTTGTTTTTAGAGCTTTTATGGTATCTTAGTCCATTTAGGCTGCCGTAACAAAAGCACCACAGACTGGGTGGCTTATAAGCAATAGAAATATATTTCTCACTGTTCTGTAGGATAGAAAGATCCAGGTGCTGGTAGATTCTGTGTCTGGTGAGGTCCTACTTCCTGGTTCATAGACGACTCTTTTCTCTGTGTCCTCACATGGTGGAAGGGGCCAGGGAGCTCTCTGGAGTCTCTTTTATAAGGGCACTAATCCCATTCATGAGGGCTTTGCCCTCCTGAACTAATCACCTCCCAAATACCCCACCTCCTAATACAGTGATATGGGAGGTTAGGTTTCAACATATATATATGAGGGGGTGGGGCGGGGCGGACAGGAACATTAGGTCTATAGCACGTGGCTAATGTTAATCTATCTCTAAGAATTTTGGAATAAATTTGTCTAACTCCAGTCAACAAGCAAACAATTGTAGTGTGCAAATAAAATAAGTGAACAAGTCTTGAAGTGAGTTCCAATCCCTGTTCTGGTACTAAGTGTGTAAACTTGGTAAATTCTTTAGCTTGTCTGGGTCATTATCTGTTTGTAAAGGAAATGGGAGCTGTATAGCAGAGCACCGCAGCGAGGAATTAGCCATCAGACAGACCGGCTCCTACTCCTTCTTGAGTCTCCTCTTCCTCATCGCAGTACAGGGCTCGCGTTAGGGCAGGCAGGGAAGAATTGCTGTGAGGACAGTGCCAGGCTCATAGTGAGTGGAAAGAAAAACAAACTTAGAAGTTGTGTGCGTGGGGATCATTTAGCGATTTTTTCCTGCTGCCAGGTTCTAACTTGTAGAGAAAAGATGTCAGTGGCCAAAAGGCGCTCAAAGTCTCAGCTATATTCGTGGTGCCAAGTGTCCAATAATCCTGAATGTCAGGGTTTCCTGGTGAGACTGGATTGGAGACTTTGGCTGGGGCCACGTGAGGGCTTCCTGCTACTTCTCAAACACAGGCCTTATCCCCTGTGGGGAGTTGTTGGGTGGCTCAGTGGGCTCAGGAGGTCCGGTGCCTTTAGGGAAGGCTGTAGCCTGCTCCCACCTCCATTGCTGGCAGAGAAAGCAAGGCCCTCAAGAGAATGGTGGCCTCCAGGTTGCCTCTCAAAGTTCTGATTCAGAGGTCTCTCTGTCAGGTGGGAATATCATAGAGGTCTGGCCCTTCCCGCACTTCCTTGAGGCAGGGAAAAGAGAGACTGAGCAACCCTATCCAGTGAGTGTCATACTCCCTGCAACCATGTCAGTGCCTGCTCTATAGGGCACGATAGGGATAGAGAGAAACTTTGGAGGTGTTGCCTGAAGACCCCACCATCATGGAGACGGATGTGAAAGCTGCTGAAACACGGACAAGTGGCTGAGGGTCCCTTCTAAAATGATTGTGCCTGTGGTGTTGAAAATAACAATTATACGATTGTGAAGAGCTTGGGCTCAAGGTATTTGCAAGTCTGGCAATTGGATGGCTCCGGGAGATCTATTGGATGAACACCCTTTCCGACACCTGTCTCAGACATCATCTGCCATGTTTCCATTCACCTTGAATGACCTGAATATAAGTTCCTGTCGACGTGTGTGAAAGCCAAGAGCAGAACATCTGGAACTTTATAGTGCCAGATATGCAAGAATATATATGCGTTAGTGGTTTTGATAAAAAGAGACAGGATGCCTGTTTTTGGAAAGGTTACCCTGGAGCAAAGGGGACATGTTTCCTCCCCAACACCTCCCTCCTCTGGCTCTCATCACTGCATGGGGCCTCCTAACTGCTATCCCTGCTGGCCGTTTCTTCCCACTCCACTCCTGCTTCACATGTACATAGCCTCCTTAGAGCCAGAGAGAATAAACAGCCAGACCGGGGTTGGGGTTGCAGCCAGGCCAGGGGCTGCTCAGAAAGTAGAACAATGAGTTTATGTAGATATAATCAAGAGACTTATTTTCAGAGAAAGGGCCATATGGGAGGCTGAGTCACTGCTTCTTTGATCTGATGGTAAAGTTGCCAAGTGAGCAGTAATGTGTATAATTACAGAACTTTAAGGCTAAATTCTTTTCCAACTCTAAGCTAAGACGGTTACTTCTAGTTATCATGTGAACCTTTTGGGCCTCCTTGAACATGGTGCTACAAATGGATAGAAACTCAAAGAGGCCTAGGTCGTGGGACATCCAAGGAGAAAGGGGGCTGCTTCTTGAAGCTTTATGGTCCTGGTGCAGGTCCCTGAATTGAGGAGTGAGGCAAGCAGATAACCAGGGGAAGCGCTGATGGTTGAGGGGACAGCATGTGCAAAGACCACAGGACAAGGACATGCTTAGCCTATTAAAGGCTTGTCAAGAAGACAGTGGGCCTGGAGCACAATAAGCAAGGGGAGGGGTGGCAGGGGCAGCAGTGAGGAAGGGAGTTAGGACAAATCAGGCAGTAGTTCTCAACCACCATGCACCTTAGAATCACCCACATGCTTTAAAAACACAGCTATCTGGGCACCACCTCTCAGTATTTTGTATTGACTTTTAGGCTGTCTGGTTCTTCCACCGAAAAGGAATATTGTTGCTGTTGCTATTACTGTTTATGAAGAAATATTTTGTTTTTGCACTTTTCCTGCACTAAAGGCCATTAGTCCAGAAGTTCAGACCCTCTGTGGAGAGTTTGTGTGAGGATAATGAGAGGATATGGCTTTGAAAGAGGTTGTTTCTTACCTGGGAGATCCAATAGGAAAACTGCTGGGCCTCATTGGGGTCAAGAACCTTCACAGAGTTGAAGCTACTGAAACACGAGGGCTGACCACTTATAGAGGTAACCATCTTCTTGTCTCAGTGAGCATGGGTTCATGCAGGAACCAGGCAAAAAAAGTGAGAGAGCAGTCCTGGCAGTAGCTTTGCATGTGAAAGATGACAAATAATTAAGTAAGAGGTGGCTGAGCTTTTCTTTCTTGCTCTAAGACCTGACTCCACCTTTTCTCCTTTTTGGCATAGAGTATCCTTCATTGTCTCTTCATCTCCTTTTCTTCCCTTCACCAATCAAAAGCCAGCTCTGGAAAACTATCCAACTCTTTCACTTCATGGTACGGTGGTGGATGACAGCAGCAATATCTCCCATTCCATATGTTCTTCTTACAAGTTGACCTTGACCCTCCTCCCATTGAGTGGCAGAGTCTGTATCTTCTCCCCTTGACTTTGGATGGACCTGACTGCCTGAAACAATATAGTATGGTAGATGTGACATCACGTACTCCTGAGGCTAAATAAAAAATACACTATATACTTCTCCCTTCTTCTTTGGGGACACTCAGTCTTGGAACTGAGCTTCTATTCTTTAAGGAAGCCCAAGCAAGCCCAGGCAGAGAGACCCCATGGAGAAATCCTATGTCTAATAGGTGATCTAGTTAACAGCCCTGCCGAGGTCTCAGCCAAGAGCCAGAATTACACAAATAGGTGAGTGTAAACACCTCCTGATGATTCTAGCCTCTAGTCATTTGGTTGTCCCTCGCTTCCAAATCTTAGCTGAGGCCCCAAGTGCTGTGAAGTTCAGAGAGACAAGCTGGCCCTGCTGTGTCCTCTCCAAATTTCTGACTCACTTAATTCAGGTCTCTACTCAAATAACACCTCCTTGGAGAGAACTTCTCTAACCATCTATGTCTAAAGTGGTATTTTTAAAATTGAGGTATAATTGACATAAAACATTTTATTAGTTTCAGATGTACTACATAATGATTCAGTGCATTTGTATATATTGCTAAGTGATCACCACAGTAAGTGTAGCTAACATTTACCTCCACACGTAATTACAGATTTTTTTTTTCCTGTGGTAAGAACTTTTTTTTCCTGTGGTAAGAGCTGCTTTCTTAGCAACTTTCAAATATACAATACAGTATTATTAATTATAGTCACCATGCTGTACATTACATCCCCTGACTTATTTATTTTATAACTGGAAGTTTGTTCCTTTTGACCACCTTCATCCATTTTGCCTGAAAATGATATTCTTGATTACTTTCTATCCTCTTCCTTTTTTCCCTCATAGCACTTATTTAATAAAAATACATATTTGTTTGTCGGTTTTCATTGCCTGCCTCCCACAATAGAATATAAACTCTATAATAATAGAGACACGGGTACTTAAAAATGCCTGCACGTATTAGATTGTATCTGTGCCATCAGTATCTGTGGAATAAATCAAACTTGACAATTATGTTATTAGTTCATTCTCCCAGAGTCATGTCAGACACCGTTAAGCAACCCCAGCACTCTTTGCCTTTGAGTCTAGATTGTGCCTCAGAATAACTCACAACACAACCACACATTACTGATCTGAGTTAGCAGATGAAATGTAGCCTGTTTTCCATACCTGGCCTCTAGCGTTAATTTTGGTATGTTCATTTATCGTCTCATTGTTGTTACTATTTGGGTGCGTCCTACTAGATACTAGGTATTCTCTGAGGCCACAGACTGAGTCTCATACTATTTTTGGCACATAGTTGAAGTTCAAAGATTCTTCGATGAATTGAAATGATTTGTGATAATCTTTATATCAACCCTTAGGAAAGGTAGAAGGAGGACTAAATATATGATCACAAAGTTTCTAAAGATAAGATAAAATATAGCAGATGGGAAAGTTACTTCTGATGCCAGAAATTTGAAGTTTAAGATGTTCAATATTAACCTCTGCATGATTTGAAAAGTGGACCTTTTTGACCTATCCCACCACAAAGCATCCCAGACTTTCATTTGCATCATCTCCTTGCATATGGTATGATGTTGTTCAAATGGAATTTCTACAGGGCTAGGCTTAGAAGCAGGGTTCAGGCTTAGGGGGAGGGAAAGGGTGGGATGGAAAAGTGACAGCTGTAATGCATTCCTCCAGACTTGAAGATCAAAGCTAATCTGTTATCAGATTTTGCTGAGAATGGGTGGTCTGTTTTAGAAGAAATGAGATCTGGAATTATCTTCAACCTAGAAGGCCCTGACTTTCTGGGTGGATTTTTGGTCAAGACACTCTCAATAGAAGCATGTTTTCATGGCTGTCAGTTGAGGGCCTCGCTCATACCAAAAGTTTTTTAAGACACAAAAGATATATTCTAATTGGTTATGAATGCCAATTCTGCTTTAGGATGTGCATAATCAAGAAGTATGTCCCCATTGTAACTAAGAGATGAATGCTATTTTTGGGAAGAGCTAGTTTCAACAAAGATTACCATCACACATAGAGACATCATTCACTCCTATTACCAGTATATCTGTCACTCAGAAACAAACCAAACTATGAAAAGAAAACAAAAAGATACTGGGAAGAGCTTAGATATTTACTCCCCAACCCGCCCTCAACAACTTGCAGAAAGATATATGGATCAATAAAACCATTCTCTTCTCCATAGAATTGTCTGAATAAGACCAGAAAAAAATGATTTAAGGGGAGACACTGCCTTATGGCTGCAGCTGGCAGGGTTGCTTATCCCTTAGGCAGTTGGGGGAATGCTCTGTTAATTTATTAAAACTAGGAGTCAGGTCTAGATTCCAATGCTTAGGTTCAGAGCAATGACTTCATTTTAGGTCCTGTGGCAGGCTCAATAAAAATTAGGAAGTCAACACGATGGAAATCAGGCAATTGGTATTAAAATAAAAATGTTAAAAATTTGCCTTAAATCTATTAGATTTTGATTATTTCTCCTGGACTGAGTCTGTGTCTGTTTAGGGAGATGATGGGAGAATCTAGGGAGAATCAGAATTGCTATCCTGGGTCCTTTTAAAAAATTACTTAAGTCTATAAAATTCTGTGTGGCAGAAATTTGCTTGGGTTCAAGTAAATCATTATTAAATTTGTTGTGCACAATCTAGGGAAAATTCAATGATGGCTTTTCAAATAAGGTCTTGTGTATATTTTTGGAAGGATGATTATGTTTGAGATTCTGTAATTTTGAAAAGCTAATCAAGGAGAATATCATTTGATGTTCTTCAAATTGATTTCAGAAGCTTTTTGACATAGAAGCAAAAAAGGATGCATTGTTTTTCATCCATGTTTACTCACCGGCATACAAAACTTCCATCAGTGTGCCCCGTCAAATAGTCCAGGTGGTTTTTCAGAATTTCAAAATAGAGGTTAGTAGGCAGGTCAATCCCAGATGTGCTTGGGTCCTTTTTGCTTTTCTGGGTGTCCGTCCTGGCTTCCTATGTTTTTCTGCTCACCTTTAAGAACCCACTTGTGTGACTCTCATTGGAGGATGTCCTGCATACTGTTGGGGCCACATCCCCCAACTCTCCAAAGCCAGAGAGCCTAGAGTGCCCACAAGTTTACACTTATTCCCTACCTCTCCTTTGTCCAGAGCACTTAGTCTTTGGTGACTGGTGCAGGAATATGAAAGCCGACTCTGAGGTGTACTTTATACTCATGAGCCTGCCTTGAGACCAGGCTGAGAGTGGGATTGCCTGAAACTATACCCCTGCTTGGCTTCTTACCTTCCTGCTTCCTTCCCCTGCCTTTGTTGGTCTTACCTAAGCGTGCTTACTAAATAAATCACCGGCATGTCACGCCTCCTCTCAGGTTCTGCTTCTGGGGAACCCATTACCGTCCCCATAAGGTAATGTTGTGGGAATTAACTGAGGTAAATGCATGTGAAGCACTTATCACAGTGTTTGGCCACAATATGTACTCAAAAATGGTAAATATTACTCTGATGATGCTCACATCAGTTTTTTGCACTCTGGTAGATTGGTTCTAAGACTTGGAACATCAATCCATTCCATTGGGCAAGAAACATTTGAATAAGACTGAAAGAGCATGTGAACGTGTATCTTTACGTACCAGGACCTCACCATGTTGGTTATCTATGCAAATAAAAGCAGAATGAGAGCAAGGGTAGCTAGCAGTACAGAAAAAATCTGCTGGGGTGTGAGTCCACTTATAGTTATTTTTGTTTTAAAGCTCGGTAAGCCCATTTCTCTAAGAGTTGGAAATGTCAGATGTTTGGCCATTTACTATGACTAGTTATTTTTAAAGAAATCTCTCCGATATATAAAGTGGAAGGCTATGTGGGCTGTGGTGGCAATGAGGTCGAAGAATCCCCGGGTGGGTGGGGCTGGGAGCAAAATCACAGCAGTCTGAACACCTTCCATCCAATGAATGAGGTGGTGCTGCTCTGTGGTTTACCACCCAGAGCAGGACTAAAGACAAAGGGAAGTTTATATTCACGTTAATATGATTCTACAGAAGTCAAGAGGCACGAAGAATCTGAAAGGCTTTGAGATAGTTTGAACAATCTATAGAATTTCTACTGGCAGTTTACTATTTTTTAGACTTCATATGTGAAATAACAGAATTAGAAGGCAACTTTCAATGGGTGTTGCACAAGCTTACTAGGGATTATTTTTTTAAGGCAGTCAGGCATCTTAATATTCAAGGGGCTCTTGAGAAGCCATCTTGTCCTCACACCTTTCATGATGGTCAGATGACACAAAATACTAAGGCCAGATGTGACTGACTAACTCATCCCAATATCTAACAACTTCCACCATGAGGAAAGTCTCTTTAAGCCTCTCAGGTAGTCGGGAGTTAAGCTCAGTTTCTCTTCTTTTTGGCCAGAGGAGAGCCAGTCTCCAGGCTGGGCCAGAGTCTTTCAGATTCTTTATGACTCTTAAATTCTGTAGAATCATATCAACTTTGTGCTAGAGCAGGGAAGGATTTTCATGACTGAGTCCAATCACCAGTGGGTTCCCACACATGTCCATCACAAGATGCTTTGTGTACATCTGGAGCAGGACCTGGAATCTGATTTTAGATCTTGACCCCAGGGCAAGATTCACTGTAGTGCCAGGCAGTAGGAAATGACTAGTGGTTTTTACCACCAGTGGAATGGGAGAGTAAAACGTGGAGGCAGTCTAAGGAACATAGGAAGCCACAGGAAAAAAATGACTGGATGCATCTAAATGGGTTAAGTAAAAACACCCAGTTTAGATGTACTATCAGCACAGGGTGGAATTTTCAAATGCAGCCAAAGGGAACAGCATTGCTTTTCCAGAAGTATTGCTTTTATAGGAGGTCACCAGTATTGCCACACTAGTGCCTTTTCATGTAGCATATTGTCACCTGCCTAATTGCAAATTCAAGAGAACAAAGGGTTCGTCTGAAAAGCAGATAGATGAAACTTACTATGTAACACCATTTGTGCAATGATCACACCCATAAAACACTGTATAGAAGGATACCCGCACATTTAAAGACATACATTGAAAATGTTATGGGGTTGGATATTATGGAAGAAGGAGAAAATAAATAAAGAGAGGCCCTTGTACTGACTAAAGGTGACAGTGCTGAGTAGTGAGGAACATTGAGGAATCTGATTAACTAGACTCTCTGTATCCAGTTTTCAAGAAAAATAAGAAAAATAAAATGACTGTGAACAATAGAAAAGAAAGTACTCCCAATGAATCAGAGGTTCAGGCAAGTTTGGCCTTGGGGTGGCCCAGTCCTTATTCCACAGAGACAACGTAGGCTCAGTGAGAAGGAAACTCACTCTTGGAAAGTGCCATACTCTCCTCTATTCTCCCACCACCTGCATTTTCTCTCCAGCCTATGTTTTCATTTTTGTTTTCTTTTACTTTCTCATAGCTCTTGTTTTCTAATTTTTAATCACTGGCATGAAGCACTAAGCAGTAAGGTTGGCATTTGGTTTAAGAGAATGGCAGGAATAGACTACATTGTTCTATTTTGCAACATGTGGCATTGTCCTCTCTCTTGGATTTCTTGCCTTAGTAGTCACCATGCTTGGTACACAGGTTCATTTACTGTGTGCCAGGCACTGTGCCAAGTGCTTTACCTAAATCATCCCCTTTAATCTGCATCAAAACCTCAGTGAAACCCATTCCTAATTTTTAAATGACTAAATTTTGGAGAGGTTGTGTATCTTCTCACACAATAGTGAAACTTAACATTCCATGGGTATTGCCACTCCAGTTGAGACTATCATGAATCATCAAACCAAAAGGATGTCTCTTTTATCAGACTGGGAGAAAATGAGAAAAATGTGCCAATTTTGGTTGGCATCCATGCAGAGAGAACTGAATCCAGTTCTTTCTTCATGGAATGCCTGTAAAATACAACCACTCTTGTCTTTGGGATTGAGAATGTACTCAGACTCATAATTTAAATACTCTTTCCATGGGACCACAATTGGGTATCACCCATTCCATCATTATTCCAGTGGAAATCCATGTTACTAAAATGTTGTTTCTAGAGAAATGGTGAGCAACAGGAGTGAGATGCTGGCAAGTCACTTCATGTCTCCTACTGTTGTTTCTGGCTAGCACTTTCATGTCTGTGAATGTGTGACTATATGATTGATTGACTGCTACCCAAGAGTTACCTGCTCCTAAATGATTTCCATATTTTGTAGACTATAGTCTGTAAATATCTAACTGATGAGGCACCTGCCCATGAACCCAGTGAAAAATCTTGCATCTAAATGGCTTAAGTAAAAACACCCAACTGAGACGTACTGTCAGCACAGGGTGGAATTTTCAAATGCAGCTAAAAGGAACAGCATTGGTTCTCCAGAAGCATTGCATTTACAGGAGGTCACCAGTGTCGCCACACTAGTGCCTTTGCATGTTGCATATATCACCTGCCTAATTTGAAATTCAAGAGGACAAAGTCTTTACTTGAAAATAAATTAAGTCATGAGATACAGAGTAATCTTATAAATTAGCATTTTAAAAGAGAGTATATCTATGGCTCAGAATGTTTAATTCAACTTCCATGGCTTTGGTCTGTGGCCCTTCTTCCTCTTTTCTTTTTTTTTTCAATTGCTCTTTGCTTTTTTTTTCTTTTTTCTTTATTATGCTGCTGCTTGATTACTTACAATACATGAATAGCACACACAACACAAATATATTCTCCCTGGCTAACTTCTCACTTTATATCTTTTATACCATGGTTACATTCTTCTAGAAGAAATGAATTATTGCTACTTGTCCACTAGAATCCAATTAGGGCATTCAATGAAATACTCTGTAAATATGCATATACGTGTGTGTATATGTGTATAAAACCCAATTCAAGAAAAAGTCTGGTTAATCTTCAGCTTGCATACAAGGATTAATTTCAGAAATGTTGCACTCACAAAGTAGTTTCCAAACTTTGCATTCACTTTGTTTTTTACTCTATTTAGTAGAATTCATTATGCATAGCTAATGTCACAGTGATAAAAAACTGAATTTTGACAACTAATGTACCATACAATGGGAGCAAGTGTGAAAACAATCTTAGAAACACTAGATTCATGCTCTTGAATGTCCATCATGAAAGTTACCTCTAACCCAGTAGGATTTGTGGTTTCTATAATGCCAACATAGGGCTGTTGAAATCCTTCATGATTTGCCAGGCATTGCCCTAGGAGAAAGTTAGACCAAGACTTTCTATAGGTAACATTCCACTGGTATGCATTATGGAAAAGGTGCCATGGTCTGGACTGCCCACCTTGAAAACGTACGGGAATGTGTTGGGAATCTTGCTGTCTTTTCTCCAGTTGTTTTTATGTTGTCAACTCCTTTCCATATGGAGTTTCAGGAAACTTGCCACTCAGAAAAGTCCTCCTATGAGATCTCATTGGAGACACTTCTTCCCTCTGAGCTTGGGTAGACATTAAACTACCTAGAAGTCCAGAAATTGTTTACACATTTTCCCAAAGACTTTGTCAAATGTCCTTCTGAAGAAAAGACTGATTTTCATAAGCCCCCAATGCAACCTTCCACTTAGCTGCTGGCAGATTGCCTAAACCCAGATTATAATAAACCCATTAGGGTAGAGACATCATTTCTGTTTTTTTCCCTCCCAAAGTTAAATCATGTCTAGTCACGTAATTATTAGCTAAGAGCAAAGAACCAGACCCCTCATTTATATCATGGCACTGGAATCTCAGCTGGCAATACCAAAATCAAAGATGACAGTCATGGAAACAACCAAAGTGTCCTTTGATAGATGATTGGATAAGGAAAATGTGGTATATATACACAATGGAATACTATTCTGCCATAAGAAAAGATGAAATAGTGCCATTTATGACAACATGGATGGATTTTGAGATTATTATGCTAAGCGAAGTAAGACAGAAAAAGTCGAGAACCTTTAATTTCACTGATATGTGGGATATAAAATTGAAAGCAACAAAGGAACAAGACAAAGAAACAAAGAAACAAAAACTCATAGACACAGACAATAGTTTAGTGGTTACCAGAGGGTAAAGGGGGTGGGAGGTGGTAGATGAGGGTAAATGGTGATGGAAGAACTGTTTTTGGATGGTGAACACACAATGTGACATACAGACGATGTATTACAGATTTGTACACCTGAAACCTATGTAACTTTACTAACCATTGTCACCCCAATAAACTTTAATTAAAACAACAACAAAGATGACAGTCATTCAAGCTGCCTTATTACTGGAGCACACCAAGCATCCATGACTCAACACCTTTAAAGTTTTGATAGTTTTTTAAAAAGCTATTAACATTACACACATGATAATGATGGTAGTCCCTTTAAAAAAAACAACTGAAAGCATTTTATAGCTAAACAATTTTATTGGCTTTTTGTGGAATAAAAAACACAAAACAAACCACCATGGTTAAAGGCCATAATCAGCGTCAACCAAATGAACCAGCCACTTGGTCACAGTAGCTGATAACAAACACTAGTGGATATTATTGCTTATAACCCAGGTTCATTTATATGTCCATTACTTTTTGGCAAGATTACAATCAAATGGGAGCTTTGGTTGTGTAAATTCAACTCTGACTACACACTGAAAACTCAACCTCTACCATTTTATGATGGGATATATGCTGATTCTTCCTGAATCTTGACATTTGTCTTCTCAATCTTTCTCCTTTCGCCTTCCATTAATGATGTACAACCCTATTGACAAAAAATTTAAAGTACATGCATTTATAACCATCCGTCCCTACTCTACTGCTTTCCTCCCTTGTCAAGAGAGGGTGATGCATTTCTGGGCCTCTGCAAACTCTTGTATCTCATGTGTTTTCACTATTAGTAATAAATGCCCATCCATAATCTGGATAGATTTTCAAATGTATATGACTGTCAACATTGGAGTTGGGACTCAACTGTCTCTTTTCCAACTTCTGAAAGCTAGAAGAAAAAAAAAATCCACAACTTTTAGCGTTAGTAAATTGACATCCCAACAGAACAAACCGGAGCCCCCACCATACAAGATCCCATGGTAGGTGTGGAGCTGCGGCCTTCAAATGCTCTGTATGAATGCTGTAATGTTTTAATTTACAGAGAACAGTGATTGACTGCCTCTTGAAAGCTCCTCTGCTCAATACTTTCTATTTTAACACTGAAAACTCAGAATGACAAAGGGTCAGAATGAATTCACAATAGCACCATTTCCTAGACTCTTGGAATAAGATTCCTGTCTGTGGTGGAGAATGCAGGGACCCTAGACGACCCAGCCTCCAGCTTCATGCCTTCACAGGCCCCGCCAGATTTCAGCAGCAGTGGGTGGTCTGCCTTAGCCTAGTTCTGCAGCAACATGAATTTTCCCTGGGAAGAGTTAAAAACGTGTCTTATAAAGTGAAGTTGGCCACAGGTGAGAGACCTGAGGAAGCTTATTTCTGGTGGTGAGATGTAACAAGCCTACAGATGGTGGGATAGAGATCAGGGACCCTTGCCCTTACCCAACTCGATTCAAGTCAGTGGAGAATCTGCATGCAGAAGCATGGCAAGATCAAGGAATAGGAGAGACAGAAACCCTAACACAGCAATCCAAACACCAATGCTCTTACGTTATCTTTTGTATTCAGGTCCACCAGTGAGTTTGCCCTGAATAATGCTGGGATTTAATAAGCCCTTCTAATGATTATAAAGATTATCCTCTTGAATCTAGACATTTGAAACAACAGAAGATTTGATATCACTATATTTTACATGGCACATATAACCATATAATTACTAACACTTCCACGGCAAATATTGGAAATACACATTCTTGGAGTTGACTTGGTAATTATTATACCAGTGTTATTCAGCAGAACAAAGATTAAACACTCCCTAACTTGCACTTTGGGGAATTTCATTCCAGCCTTCTACTTCACAACAAAATGATATCGCTCTAATTATGTAATAATGCTCTGCGTTCACGTGGGCACAGAGAATCACAGGGTGTCTTCATGGTTAATTTGTGGCCTGTAAAATAAAGTAATACATAGTAATTTCATTTCAACAAAATACAAGACACCGTATAAAAATATTTTTCAGTTTGGAATTTGAAACATGAAAGCTGGGTTTTCTTTTTTTCTTTTGTATAAAAAGAAATGAAATAATGACTAAGGTTTATTAAGCCTTCTAACAAAAAAATATACATATAAGGAATGCAGTGAGCGTCAATTTCCCTTTTTGTCCAGGCTCATGGATGGTGAGCTTGTGCTTTGATCCCAACAAAGATAAATGCACAGAAGTGGAGGAAGATCAGTGCCTGAAACCTGAACTACATTTTATCTCTAATAATAAGACTAATTTTACAGTAGTGCTTTAAAAAGCGGTGTGTTGGATTACTGATCTTTTTTTTCTCTTCCTGCTCAAGCGACTGCTGGACTTGAATTCCAGAAGCACCACTTTCGTCTTGAGTAATGTTTATTTAGTGCAATATCTTCCTTCTCTCGTTCCCTTTTGACGCGCTGGTAGTGGTCTTCTTCTTTCAGGTACCACACAGGGGGCCAGCGGTGGCGCTCAAAGTATTCCTGGTTGTCTAGTGAAGGAAAGGGGTGGATGATCACACCTGTTGTTCATTAATTGCTTCTATATGCTAGGTTCTGTGTTTAATGTTCACAAATATGATTATTGTATATATCCTCTCAAAGACCTGATGCGCAGGGACTATGATTAGGACCATTGGCAGATTGTGACAATGGAGTTTTGAGAGGTAGAGTCACTTGCCTGAAAGTCATGTGACTGGGCACAGAGAACCTGAACCCAGAGTCACCTGATTTAGAGTGTAAGCTTGCTCCTAAGCCTGCCTCCCCAGAAAAGGCTGAGCCATAACCTCAGCATATTCTGTAGCAGGGCCTCCTGAACCCCACCCCACCCAGACCCCCAAGCGTGAAGTTCTCCAAAGAGAATTCCCAATCTATAATCCCTGTGTCATGTCATGTGAGGATGTGGCCAGCAGCCAGTCATCAGGACTTCTCCATGAGCTTCTTATTGCCCATGTTCCTTCTCAAGGGCAAGAGGGCAAACACTTCAGTTAGGTGATAAGAATTGGATGAATGGGGAGCCCCGCAGTCTCACCTGCAGATTTTGATTTGATTTCCTTGCGGAACTTGGAACAAACACTGTTGTAGTTGGTGCAGATGTGGTGCAAACACCAGGCAGCCAACTGGTGGGCGTTGTGAAACTGCAGAGAAGTGACCAAAAGTGGGTCAGACTCTTATTATCTAAATTGGGGAAGCCATATAGGGGTGAGAAAATTAAGGGCCCATATACTAACTCAGTAAACATCTTGTTTTGACTTTGGCCATGGATCTTATTCCAGCCAAGTATAGCATTTGGCACACCACTCCTTTATCCCCTGTGGTAGGTGCACCAAAAATAATCACAGTAACAGATCAGGAGTTCAAAGTATGCCTTGCCCTCCCACCTTCCCCCGCCAGCTGGCCCTCTAGTGATAAGTGACTGTGGCCTCTGGAAGGCACCAGCCCACAGCAGAAAGCAGCGATGTCATCTCTGTTTAAGGAAGCCTGGGCAACGCAATACTCCGTGTCACATGTCAGAGCTCAGCTTGCTGGGGCCAAAGATCTGAAAGGGGAGACTGTGGAATGTGTGCCTGTCCTATACCTGTCCTTTGGTTACATAAGCAGCGCAGGCAGTGTGGGCAGGGTGGGAGGGGTCTGAACACCCACCCCTCCTTTCTGAGCAGGTGCTCAGGGAGCTGGCTCTGATTCAGCTGTGACTGAAAAAGACCCAACGCTCAAATATTGACAATCCCCATTCCTTCCCCAAATTTGGCAGGTCTCCTCACATCCCTCAGTCTTTTGTCTGCATCCTTTCTCAGACATCCATTCTTTTGTTGTTGCTCTTGAAGTTCCTTGGATCAGGCACAACCCTGAAACTTACAGCCTGGCTTCCTTTGGGGCCCACGTTGTCCTGAGCGAAGGCCAACGTCCTCAGAAAATAACCCAAGAAACTCTTTAAAAATCACAACTCCCATGACACAGATAATTTTAGCTGGTGCTTCAAACTTATTTTGATATCAGATTTCTTTCTGAAATTAGGATTAGGGTAGCAGTGTACTGGAGTTGGCTTGTACCTACCTGGTCAGGAGAGTCAATTGTGCGTGTGTATTCATTCCCTACTCTGAGTTCAGGGACTTCACATTGTTAAAATTGGTCAGGTGGGAAATTTATACCACGGGAATTAGAAAATGCACAGGGGCCCACTTGTCCCCAAGTTGATTATTAAATACCAGCACAAGACTGGGTTAGGGTCTAACGAATAAGCTAAGATATGGGAGACTCCATCCTAAACCCTTTCTCCCAAGGCCTGTCAGAGCTTAGTAGTAATCATATTATTTCCTTGCAGGGTTTATGTGCGGGCAGGGAGGGGAGGGGACAGCACAGGAACACAAAACAAACAGCCACAACTGCAAATGATTACCTGAAGAGGCCTGGCCCTATGTGAAATTCTGGGTCATTTCATCTTCTGTAGGAGGAATACTTACTGGAGAGAGCCCAAGTTACCAACTCTCCCTCAGGCCTGTTTTAAAAGACCCCAAATTCCACGTGTGGACAATAAATTTGGATGGGAGCTTACTGATCCTATTGCAATTGATGTCTCTTTGCAGTTTTTACTGTAACTGCTATCAGGTTGTTTTTCATTTGGATTTTATTAATTGGTGCCTGTGTCTATATCTCTCACTTGCCTTTAATTGCCACTAGGGCAGAGAATCCACCATTTGAATCTCATGTCCTCTTGTCTAGGGCAGTACCTGGTACTCGGGGAGAAAATCTATCCAATACTCGAAAGTTAAGTCAGACTGCACAGATTTCTGTAAAGTCATATTTCCCCTTATTCTTTCTTGAATCTGAGCCATCGCCAATGGCCACAGTTGGAATGGCCTGAGTAACACCTGCTATGTGCCTCCCTCGTTTCCCTGAGATACCTCTTCTCCCTTGATTGAGAAATATTGATTTAAATTGGCTGACCTAAGACTTAGTAAACCACGGCCCTAACTGAGAGAGGGAACAAAGAAAGCCAAACCCAATAGGCCAAATAAAAGACTGAAGAATTTGTTCTTAGTTCTTTCAGAGTGTAAACATATTGCCAACAAGTCTATGCCACGGACTAGATAATCCCACATATGAGTATGTGCCTTGCATTATGGGAGGGCTTCCACTCTTAAATGCTGTTTCTTGAACATTCTCTCCCACTTGATTCTCACAATAATTTATAAGGCTGATTGGGCATGAATCACCATCCCCATTTTTTATAAATGAGCAAATTGAGGCAGAGTTTAGCTTTGTGCCTTGAGTAAGATATTCAGTTACAAAGCTGAAGCTGCATCTTGGATGCTCTCTATAAGAATAGTGCAAGTGGTATATTGGGATTATAGAATCACAATATCAATATTAACAAATACTGATTTTTGAAAACCTGAGGAGAGCTGCAGTGGGGCCTAACGGGACTTCATGGAATTCTAGAAACTGTCTGATCTTGGCCAACACATGTCTAAGAATTTAAAAAGAGAGACAAAACCTTCTGCTAGGGTGCCCCACGTTGTTCTCCCACATCTGAAGCTGGTGCCTCAGGGGACAATGGGGCTGGTGCGGGGGTGAGGTCCTTGTTGTTTTTTCAAATGGACCGCGGCAGGGTGGATAGTGCATGAAACGTAAAACTCTCAGATCTTCTCAGTGTTCACAGGGGGCCTCTGTGACTCAGTGGTGACATCTTTATTTAGACAGATGCAACAGTGGAATGTTTTATCAGCATTAAATGAACGGGTTGAGCACACTTAAAAGGTAAAAAGCAAACTGTTACAAACCTGGGCCAACTCCAAATAAGAGAGCACTTCTCCATCAATGCCTATGCCACTCATGGCAGCCTTGGTCAGCTCCTGAACGGCGTGCTGCTCTGGAGAAGAGAGGGAGCAGGAGAAAGTCAAATTGTCCTCTACAAGCCAGACATCTTGCCCTAAGGGTCTGGTCACCCAAGAGGGGAGAAAGTATGGGACACAGCTCTGACAGCCATCCAAATTGAATCTAAGGCCTGTTCTGATGTGTAAAGCCTTTCAGTACATAGAGTTTTGGTCTCCAGCCATAGCACCAACAGCTCTGGGGACACTTGTTAGCACTTCTGCAATAGCCAGAGTCCCCCAGATAGTCACTATCCCTTATGGTAACTACCGGCCATATGAGACTATTTACTTACGTGAATTTACACTTGGATAAAAATTCAGGTCCTTAGCCACACTAGCAACCTTTAAGGGCCCAATAGCCACATTTGGACAAGGCAGACACAGAATGTTTCTATCATTGCAGAATGGTCTGTTGGACAGTACAGCTCTAGACAGTCCAGCACCTTCCTAGAATCCTCTAGACTCTCTAGTATCTTCCTGTTTGACAGTTTCCCCGCTCACTTCACTCCAAATCTCAACACTCTCCGACAGTGGAGAGACTGAGTAACAGGAACGAATTCATATGGGAAATTAATAGTGTGAATGCATATGTCTGTTTCAACAGCTGCAGATGGGAGACATATTGTTCAGCCTCTTAGATTCCAACAGTTGGGGGGACTGTCAGCCAGGAGTAACACAAATCCAGTTGAGAAAGCCATTTTTGCTCGGGAGCAGTGTCCAAGGCTTCTAAGCTGAATTTAAATTGTGGTTCTGAGACTGAGCTGTCTTTCCTCCATTTGGGCTGTCACCTGCCTCTGGGATTGACATGCATGGGTAGTCTAAGCCCTGCATTTCTAGCTCCTTGAGTTGCTGTATTCTTTTTTCATCTCTATCATTGCACCTGTTCTTCTAATCCAATATACTGTCCAAATCATACTTATTGCTGCTCCAGCGCTACACATTTGTTAGGCAATATGCCTCTAGCTGGTCAATAAGGTATCCAGATTTGAATGGTTTCTTTGGTAAACCCTTCCTCAGCTGGATTGACAGACAAGTGCTATTTGAAACTCAATTTCCCAGAAAAGTAACTGGGCTTTTTAATTTTAGGTAACTGTAATATTTCTTGATATTCATTCAACACTTTGGCTTGCAAAGCATTTTTACCCCAGAAACTGATTTGTAAACACTATGATCTGAACACTCTATACTTACACTAAATTGTACAAAGCAAACATTATAAATGATTAAAGTAATCATCTTAGGAAGCCATATATTAAATAGTTATAAGAGTTATAACAGCATTTAATAGCACCAACATACAGAGAAATCTGTAGTTCACACAAGGTTTTTCGGGTCAGTTTCTTCCATGGAGAAATCAGGCCCATGTTTTCATCACCATACTTAATATTTAAGCCAAAATGACACTACTTCGAGGTTGATCTCACACCTTGGTCAACCACGTTGGCTCCAAATTACTTTTGACTATTTCAAAAAAGATCAAATTTATCCTCAAAGGACAAATACTTGTAAAAACTGTGAGTGGTCAAATGGTTTGGAACTGATACTTCTGGAAAAAAGAACTGCCCATTGTAGCCTCCTGGACGTAATATTTAAAAGGCAATATATACTCATTTGGATCTATGACTTCAGGTGTATTAGTTAAAAACAGTTTTTAAAAAAATCAGATGGCAATGCTTCAACTATCTCTTGCTATCTAGTCGGGGAAGGTGGAAGGTGAGGGGAGAACTTTGACTTCCTGTTGGTTGAGTAGAGTAGAAACCTGGAGAAATAAATCTTTTTTCTGAAGACATTGACAGAAAGTCAAGCACAGATATGACTGGTGCGTTTGCTCATGCATTCATTTTAATTCATTTAGTGATTCAGTGAATATTTACTGAGAACCTGATATGCTCATGTACTTTTCTGTGTGCAGACGATAGGCCAGTGAACAAAACAGGCACTCTCTCTGCTTTCGTCATTAACAGGAATCAACGCAACATAGCGATAAACACATAGATTGTGGATTGACACCGCTGGTAAATGAGGCTGGAGGTTTAAATTAAAACAAAAAGTATTTGAATGCATATATTCTATTTAGACCTGCTTCGGCTTACCAACTGAACAAGTCTAGAAATGAAGATAAGATTTTGTGAACTTAAGCCAAGTCTCCTTTTTTTTTTTTACTTTCTCCCAAAATGCTCTTGACAATGTCAGAACATTTTCTAAAATAACTTTAAGAAAACCACTTACATAATTCTGACAACATGCCAGACACTGTTCTAGGAATATATATATATATATATATATATATATATATATATATATATATATATATCTTAACTCTTTAGTCCTTATAACAGCTCTGTGATAGAATACTATTATCCCCATTTTAAAGAGAGTGAAAGTGGAGACACAGATGAGACACAGAGTGGTTAAGTGAAGAGTAAGATCATCCAATTGCTAAATGGTGAAGTCAAAATTGGAACCCAAGCAATCTGACCGTGTCACCTGTGTTCTTCACCACTGCCTCCTGTTGCCTCTTTCTTAAAGACTATGTCTGAGCACACCTAATGGGGATCACGTGGACAGGGTAGTTTTATTTCAAATTCCGTGGTCCACACATAAGGCCGAGTGCACACAGCCTGGGCCCGCAGGGCAGGGTCCACGTATTACCCATCTTTATGTTTGTATCACCTAACAGCACCTACCACAAAGAAGGTGCTTAGGAAATATTTGTTGAATTGAATTGGGCTGTCTGATACATTTGATCAGTTCATATCATCCTGCACAAGACAGTCCTATATTGAGTGATAAAAAAAATTGATTTTTATTCCCTGGAACTCTTATTTTTGTTTAAATGGGATTTTGATCAATTGACAGTCAGACACTGCATGGCCCTGAGTCATCAGCCTTACCTGCAAGTGCGACCAAGTGTGGCAGGCAAAATCTGTTTGCCAAAGCAATTAATTCCAGTGGGTCCAGGTCCAAGTTAGGTGACAACTGCTTGGTATAGAGATAATCCAATACCGCCTGCATTGACATCTTGTTTATGTTCGGGAGATACACCTGAAATGTTATTTGAAAAGCTAAGTCCTGATGAAGAAAGCAGTGGGCATATTTTCAGGCTATACTGCTTATAAATATTCCAACTGTGTGATTCAATATTGGTGAGTCTGGAACGCCTGCTTTGAGACCGTGTATAGAAGCCATTCACTATTTATGGCTTTAAACATAACAGTTTGATTTGTAGATGACAAAAGAGTGGGGCTGCCTGACAAAGCCTGATTTGGAATTTTTAAATGGCTATTTGGACTTATAAATCAGACAAATGGGCTGTAAATGTATGATGACATTATAGTCCCTCCTTGCCAAGTACCTTATAATACTCTATTGTGGTGAAAGAAATCTCCTAGCAACATGACAGGTGTTAATGGGAGCTGCAATGCACACTGTTGCTGACACATGATAGAGCCCAGCTCTCTAAGATGTCAAAACAGAGGATGCATAGCCACCCTAGTTGCCACAGTGACTGGCTTGATTCCACCATTCTGTCAATATATGCTAATACAATATACACCCTTCATCATTTTTCCTGTGGCACAACCACATAGGTTCAGAAATACTGGAACACCATCAGGCATCAGTAGATTGAGAGAATCCAGAGAAGTCCCTTGCCCGGGACTTCTGGGGGAATAGTTGGTTGGCTATGGTGTACTCTCCCCTCATCTTCCTCCTGAGCACCTGTAGTGGTTGCTGGAATTTGCTAGAGAGGCAGGGAGTTCTGGATGGCTGGGTGTGGATCCATGGGGATGTATACTGTACAGCAGCTACTTTTCATTGTAGGTCTCTACTCCCTGAAATGGGCCCTGATGTAGTATAGAATGCTGCCACTGGTGTTTGCTATTGAAACGACGATGATTATAAAAACTAACATTAAAATTGAAAGCCTCCTATGTACATACAAGATACTGTGCTAAGCTTTCTGTACACATTATCTAGTAATTTGATCCTAGGGGGAAGTGATTAATTTTGACACTTTACCGATAAGGAAATTGAGGTTCAGGGAGGTTAAGTTCCATGTCCAAGGTCACACAGCTAGTCAATAGTGACTGGGATTTGAACCCAGGGAGAATAATTCTAAAGTCTATGTTCAGAATTTCTGTGCAGTACTGTTAGGTTGGTGCAAAAGTTATTGCAGTTTTTGCAATTATTTTTAACATTTTAAACCGTATTTACTTTTGCGCCAATCTAATAGCAACCTTTCGTGGCAAAGAAGCAAAGATTTGGCTTACAGTACAGATAAAGCACCATATTTCATTAATAGTTTTTAAGAATTAGATTTCTAAGTTCAAAAGGATGAGCAGTTGTAAATGTCTTAATTCTGGTATTTGATAAACCTCTATACACCATATAAAGATATACATCTATAATTATATATGATTACATTTATATTATATATCTAATCTCTTGATATTTATATAAATCCATATATTTGTATCTATTATCTATCTATCATCTATCTATCTATCTCCTATCTGTCTATCTATCTATCTATCTATCTATCTATCTATCTATCTATCTATCTATCCATCCATCCATCCATCCATCCATCCATAATACAGGGCTCATGGCCAATGCATTCTAGTGGTGTGGGTCCAGAATTGCTTAAGCTATAACAAATTTCTACACTATTCCCCTGCACAGCCACCAGCTACCTCAGATGGGCATATGCTTTCAGACAGAGCCTTCCCTTAATACATCAAAGGAAATGCCTAGAAAAATTCCTAGACATATTAAGAAAATTACTCCCCCTTCAGATATAGTCAGCGAAAACAATGATGATTCCAGAAAGAAGGTGCATGAATTGTTACCATCAACGATTTGACAAGTGTGGCCATTTCAAGTTGTTAGCACAACCTCTGCAATACGTAGATAGAACTTAGCAAGTAGAAACTATTACTAAAATTATTTTAAAATAAAGAAGCCATTGTACTGTAATTAGTTGCTATTCCAGTGAATCTAACACTGACTGTATTTGTGCGTATGCTAACCTACATCTATGTTTATGTACACAGCCATTTATGTATAGAAACCCACATAAACTTGTTTCTATGTGTACGA